>NC_084615.1:39709777-40009777 GCF_033978795.1 Nerophis ophidion | reverse complement strand
GGTAGCAGTGTAAGCAGGAAAGCCCAGACTTTCCTCTCCCCAGCCACTTCGTCTAGCTCTTCCCGGAAGGTTTTCCAAGGCGTTCCCAGGCCAGGTGGGAGATATAGTCTTCCCAACGTGTCCTGGGTCTTCCCCTTGGCCTCCTACTGGTTGGACGTGCCCTAAACACCTCCTTAAGGAGCCATTCTTGTTGCATCCTGACCAGATGACTGAACCACCTCATCGGGCTCCTCTTGATGTGGAGGAGCAGTGGCTTTACTTTGAGCTCCTCCCAGATGGCAGAGCTTCTCACCCTATCTCTAAGGGAGAGCCCCGCCACCCGGCGGAGGAAACTCATTTCGGCCGCTTGTACCCGTGATCTTATCCTTTCAGTCATGACCCAAAGCTTATGACCATAGGTGAGGATGGGAACGTAGATCGACCGGTAAATTGAGAGCTTTGCCTTATGGTTCAGTTCCTTCTTCACCACAACGGATCGACACAACGTCCGCATTACTGAAGACGCCGCATCGATCCGCCTGTCAATGTCACGATACACTCTTCCCTCACTCGTCAACAATACTCCTACGTTCTTGAACTCCTCCACTTGGGGCAGGGTCTCCTCCCCAACCCAGAGATGGCACTCTACCCTTTTCCGGGCGAGAACCATGGACTCGGACTTGGAAATTTTATTTTATATAATCAATTAAAAATCATAAAAATCTATTTTTTTCACTCACTCATAGCTACTTTTGCAGCACAAGCTCCTAAAAATGCTATATTTGTATATATTTGAGTTTCAGAGTGGTCAGTTTCTTTAACAGATTCAAAGAACAATCTACTATACTTTGATTTGATTCAGGGAAGTCTGAGCCGACTTTCAACCTGGCAGTCGAATCATCGAACATTGAAATCGACTCCATACTGAACTTGTTACCAATATGGCTTTAAAGCCTGAGTTGTACACTGCTAATTTCTTAATTACAATACTTTGCACATTTTGTTGGATTAAACATTTATTTAATGTTATTATTTGCACATCGACCAGTATTTTCATTTATTTGACTGTTTTTCATAATGCTGACTTTAAATTCAGCTTTTTTTCTCCTGAAATTTATTTAGAATAGTTTTTTTTTTAAATCAATAATTATCGATATCGACTGATATGAAAAACTTATATTGTGATACATTTTTTAGTCATATCGACCAGCCTTATTTAAGGCTATGTCTACTCTAAGCCGGATAACCCTTTAAAACGAATAATTATTTAGCCTAAGCCCTGTTTATGCCATAAGAAAACCCAGCATTTAAGATTGCCCTCCTTGGATATTTTTTTTACACGAGTAAGTGCGCCATGTATTTCTTGAATCTCCGACTCTTATCTTTGTATGGACTCCTTGATCGTTTACAAACTGAGTTCGGAGGGGAAGTGACGTCAGAAAGAACACGCCACAGTCAGCTTCATATCAACCCCAGCTAACCACTGGAAAGATGGAGGCGAGTCATCCAGACATGCCCGTGTTTCTCCTTCCTCTACATGTACAGGCGCTTGTGGAAATCACACATGAATAACTTAAGAGAAAGCAATTGCAGCTATTTGGGATACAACACTTCTCAGACGGCAAAATAACTTTCCAATGTCCAGGTCAGCTGTGATATTACTTACCGTACTTTGTCCATTTGTTGAAGGAGAGACAATGAGTATGCGGGCTCCCGTGGATGTGATATAAAAAGGTAGCGTGAGCTTTGTATTACCTGGCTGTCGAATGAAGACTACAGAGAAAATTTAATGCATTTGGACTGGCAAAGCAGACTATAAGTTATTGTCCGCCATGTATGTCACGGACTCAACGTCTAGGTCCAGAGTATATAAAGTTACCAAAAATGAATGGACAATGAAGGTGAAGGCAAAAGAGTGAGAAGTGTCCTGACCAGATATGTAGGTTCCTACATTGACTGATGTAAAATGTTATTTATCACATTGTTTACTTTCACGTGTTCAATAAAGATTTGATTAATTTATGATGTCTCAGGTGTGAATCACTACAATAGGGCCTCACAGCACACTGGATTACAGTTAATTGAAATACCACAACACTGGATATTATTTAGGTAAATTACATTTAATTTAAGAACTTTGAACGAAAGCAACACTGGAGGTGACTATGACGTGCGCATGCGTACTAGGTCGCGTTGCACCGGCGGATGGAGGGGGGTCTTAAACGACCATTGTGTATGTGTGTGTGGACAAGGATAAGGTTAGGTGGGATTTTCCTGGGATAACTTTAGCCGGCTTAGTGTAGAAGGGGTCAAAGTCTAACTGGGGTGGAACAAAGTTAAAGTTAAAGTACCAATGATTGTCACACACACACTAGGTGTGGCAAAATTTGTCCTCTGCATTTGACCCATCCCCTTGATCACCCCCTGGGAGGGGAGCAGTGGGCAGCAGCGGTGCCGCGCCCGGGAATCATTTATGGTGATTTAACCCCCAATTCCAACCCTTGATGCTGGTATGACTCGGCCGGGGTTTGAACTCACAACCTACCAATCTCAGGGCGGACACTCTAACGACTAGGCCACGGAGTAGGTCACAAATAACAAATCACAAATGAGATCCGTCTATCTGGGAGGTTATCTGTGTGCATACATGTGGCATAGGAAGAAAAAAAAGGCCCGAGGCTACGATCAAATCTAACAAATCAGAATTGACTAAGAAAGTCTTTAGTGGATGACAGCAATATACACGACATGCATGATTTTGTGTCTAAGTGCATTGTTTTAGTTTTAAATAATTTAATCAAGCCATGCCATGGTTATTTTACCCTGTGAAATTGATCAAAAAGAAAAAAAAAGTTTTACTAAAGTACAAGTATAGTAGTGTTGTTTCTGTTGGTATTTTTTTGTGCCATTTGTAGTGCAATAATGTTCATTGTCATTTTTGTGTTATTAATATTTACTTCACTAACTGCTTCTTTGCTATAATTTTTTGTATCATATTTGTACACTTCCTATTTGCTGATATTGTTTTGTTGTTGTTGTTCCTCTGTCTTATCCTCCTCATGTCCCTGCAATTTCCCCCTCTGTCTTCCTTTTCTATCTCTTTCTGCTCTGGTCTGGCTGTGCCAAACATGAAATGAATCCATTCAATAAAGTCAAATACAAATAAGGCAACAGGAGAAGTATCCCACACTTCTCTCTTGTAAAGTACATCCGTACATCTGATGCTGAATTTCCCCCAGGGATAAATTAATTAATTTCTCTTCTATTCTATCTACAGCAGATATGCACATCTACATCAACAATATTTGCCTGAGTGGCTGGACAGGACATGTTGAAAAAAAACCAACAAAAAAAAACAGTACAAACATAAATAATACAGATGTAATCATGTACAATTTTCATATGACAATTATTGTGACCCAATTTACCACAGCTATCTTCACCGTTTTGATTGATTGATTGATTGATTGATTGATTGATTGATTGATTGATTGAGACTTTTATTAGTAGATAGCACAGTTCAGTACATATTCCGTACAATTGACCACTGAATGGTATCACCCGAATAAGTTTTTCAACTTGTTTAAGTCGGGGTCCACTTCAATCAATTCATGGTAATTCATGGTATTGTTAAATGTGCTCAAAAAGTACTTAAATCTTTTAACATTTTATCTAAAATAGATAAATAAAATAAGCAGCACACATACACACAATACACTTTCCTTTGCAGAAGAAAAAACTAATAGTGTGATGTTATTATTTGACTATTTTAATTTGTTTATTTAGTCAAGGTTTTTATATTAAACGTTAATGTGTGTCGTAATCGTGGTAGCATTTAAGCTCCATGGTGTTTAGCAAGCTAGCTGTGTCTCCAGGATATAAACTGCATCACCCTGAGTTTTTCAAAGTGCGATCACCAATCACGATTTTAAATGGTAAATGGGTTGTACTTGTATAGTGCTTTTCTACCCCTTTTTTAAGGAGCCCAAAGCGCTTTGACAGTAATTCCACATTCGCTCATTTACACACACATTCACACACTGACGGCGGGAGCTGCCATGCAAGGCGCTCACCAGGACCAATCAGGAGCAAGGGGGAAGTGTCTTGCCCAAGGACACAACGGACGTGACTAGGATGGCAGAAGGTGGGGATTGAACCAATAACCCTCAGATTGCTGGCACAGCCACTCTACCAACTTCGCCACGCCGTCCCCTTTATGATAATTACAGTTTGAAACGGCAACGTTAAAGGCCTACTAAAACCCACTACTACCCACCACGCAGTCTGATAGTTTATATATTAATGATGAAATATTAACATTGCAACACATGCCAATCAATCAATCAGTCAATGTTTATTTATATAGTCCTAAATCACAAATGTCTCAAAGGACTAAATTGTAATTTAGTTTACTAAATTACAATTTTAAATTCCCCGGGAGTTTCGTCTTGAAAACGTTGTGTAATGATGACATATACGCAAGACGTCACGGGTCTTAAGGAAGTATGAGCGCTGCACACACACACAGCTAAAGGTTGTCTGCTTTAACGGCATAATTACACAGTATTTTGGACATCCGTGTTGCTGAATCTTTTGCAATTTGTTCAATTAATACTGGAGAAGTCACAGTAGAAAGATGTAGTTGGGAAATTTTAGCCTTTAGCCACACAAACACATGGTGATTCCTTCTTTAAAATTCCTGGAGGTGAAACTTTACAATGGATCAGAGCGCGGTCAACCAAACATGAATCACGACGACATGTCAACCAGCAGTTTTAGGTGAGAAAATTGTGGTAAAAAGTCGCTTCTTACCGGAGAAAAGCTGAGCTTGTGCCGTCCATAAAGCTGCCGTCGACTTCCCTGAGACATTGGCGTCAAGTCACCCGTGGATATACACCTCCGACTATCAGGTACTATTTAACTCACTAAAACACTAGCAACACAATAGAACGATAAGGGATTTCCCGGAATTATCCTAGTAAATGTCTCTAAAAACATCGGAATCCGTCCCAATGCAATCGCGTTTTTTACTTATTTTTTTTAATCTTTTTTTTTTCTAGTCCGTCGCTATCAATATCCTCAAACACAAATCTTTCATTCTCGCTCAAATTAATGGGGAATTTGTCGTTTTCTCGGTCCGAATATGTGAGGAGCCCCCACACGTGTGACGTCATCGTCTGCGACTTCCGGTAGAGGCAGGGCATTTCTCTTAGCACCGAAAGTTGCGAACTTTATCGTGGATGTTCTCTACTAAATCCTTTCAGCAAAAATATGGCAATATCGCAAAATGATCAAGTATGACACAAAGAATTGACCTGCTATCCCCGTTTAAATAAGAAAATCTCATTTCAGTAGGCCTTTAAGCATCGGGAGTTTTTACCATTATCACTGTAATTGTTACGTCCAGATAAGTAATATATATTTTTTAATGTTTTGGCAAAATGAATATCAGATGGCACACATGTCTGTACAAATAAACTCACTATGATGGCTTTTATTAATGGTACTTTGATAATAAAATTATTGAAAAAAATAAAAAAAATAGTATATTGGCATGATTTCACGATTCATTAAATAATTCAGGACAAACCAAAACTGTATACATAGAAAAAATTTTAAAGCTGCTGAGATAACGTGTCAAATGTTATCTCTATTTCTAATGTTTATAAATGTTATGCTCAACGTGTGAAATCCACGTTCAATGGAAGGGAAAATCACACACACTTTTTAGAATGTCCTTTGTTTTCCACGTTTTGTCCTAAATCCTCCAGGGTAGACGGTCTGTTTACCTGGCTGAGTGTCCCTTTAAGAGGCTTGGTGTCGGGGCCCTGGTGGGCATCCCCCAGTAGAATAAACAGATGGGCACGAGCTGCGTCCCGAGTGGGCTTCGTCGGACCCATACGGGACTCGGCGTGGCGCCCGGGTTGCACGCATGTCTGGAGACGGTAAACAAACAGAGCCCCCTTGCTAACGTGAATCCAATCTTTTATCATTTTTAACATCTGTTTGCTTATTTTTAGCTCTACAGCACAAGAATGACAGCATGCTATTTTTGTGCTCTAACATCAATTTCCCATATAAACACTGTGATGGAATATCTTAAAGTCTGTTAGCACAAGGTTTGTGCACTGCGGAAGGCGAGGTGACCACTTTGGGCCAGTCAAGCGCTTCTCTTCATGTGTGTGTGTGTGTGTGTGTGTGTGTGTGTGTGTGTGTGTGTGTGTGTGTGTGTGTGTGTGGGAGGTCGGCAGCACTTTGGAGGGCTTTGGTGGGCTGTGGAAGTGTCTGAGCGGAAAGATTTATTAAGGCTTCAGCCCAAATCACACTCTTCTTCCTCTGGTGCCAAGTTAAGCAGTAGCGTAATTAAAACCCTCATGAGAATCCTTTTGAAGTACACAATGGGCTCTCAGTGCACACACACGCACACACATGCATTCTATCTTGGCTGTCACGCTTAAAGAAAGGCTATCTGACCACACACACACACACACACACACACACACACACACACACACACACACACACACACACGTTTACCCACACACATGTACAAGGCATGTCCGCGCGCCCTCTCTGGGAAGATGCAGGGCGGGATTAGATCAAAATCTCTATTTGATGCCGAGGAGAAAATTCATTTTCACATTCATAGCACGCCGTTATTATGGCGCATGATGTGGCACAAAAATAAATGTACACACAACAGACGACACAGGATGGTGCAGGTTGGGTTGGGGGTGGAATAAAGGAATAAACAAGAGGCGTTTTTACGATGACAACATATGGTGCAAAATTATGGAAAAAATAGCAAATGCGAGAATTAGCCAGAAAGTGAAGACACTCCCCTGAACGCCTTCCATCACATACATGCACACACACACACAAACACACACACACGCACACACACGCACCGGCATACACAAACACACACGCACACATATGCACTCTATACAGGACAATTACTCACGTTAAACACCAACAGATGCCATCTTGATTAAATTTGACCGCAGAAACACAAATGGATGCAAGGCGAAGAAAAACAAGAAGATGAAGAAGGAATGTGTCTTTGTGTGTGTGTGTGTGTGTGTGTGTGTGTGTGTGTGTGTGTGTTATAAAGAAGGGTGCGTCAAGGTTTCTCAAAACATGGTCAGAAGGACGTGAGGCCGCTCGCCGTTGCCCAGTTTGACAACAGCTCACTTTTGGAATGTTACCTTTGACCTTTGCACCTCTGTCACTTTTTACACAATATGTGAATAAGCGAATGCACAGGTAGGCGTTTATATTCTGGGTGTTTGGGTCTGGTTTTGCAACAGACTGATATTCACGTTGTGTGTGTGAAACAACACACTGATGTTTACGTCGGGTGTAAATGGACACACAGACTGTTACATAATGTGCTTGAAAGTGTGTGTGTGTGAATGGACGGACACATCTACATTGTGTGGGAATAGTAAAAACCCAATTATCATTATACATGTATTATTATGTATATTATATATTATATTATACATTATGCACGTGCGTGTGAAGCAACGGGCTGATGTGTTTTTTTCCTACATGGACAAATAGTTATGCGTTTATGTCAACGAACAGGCAATTGCTTAAACGTGTGTGTGTGTGTGAATGGACAAACTGGCGTTTACATTGTTTGTGTGAAGTGACCGACAGACGTTTACTTGGTGTGTGAATGGACACACATTTTTTTTACATTGTTTTTAAATGTGTGTGAAATGTCAAAAGTTAAAGTTAAAGTACCAATGATTGTCACACACACACACACACACACACACACACTGGGTGTGGCGAAATTATTTTCTGCATTTGAGGGGATCAGTTAGCAGCAGCGGTGGCCGCGCCCAGGAATCATTTCTGGAGATTTAACCCCCGATTCCAACTCTTGATGCTGAGTGCCAAGCAGGGAGGTAATGGGTCCCATTTTTTAAAGTCTTTGGTATGATACGGCCGGGGTTTGAACTCACGACCTACCGATCTCAGGGCGGACACTCTAACCACAAGGCCACTGAGCTGGTTGTATGAAATTATAGTAATGAAAGAGACTCAAAATGGCATATGTGACTGGACAGACCGATATTTACAGTCATTACGTATGTTCATATGAAGCGACAGTCAGATGTTTCAATTTTGCGTAAATGTACATATTCATTTGTTTATGTCAATCTAATGGAACTACATGAGTGTCAGTGGACAAACAGCTTTTTACATGATATGTGTGTGTGAGTGAATTAACATACGTGTCTACAATGTATGTGAAGGGAAAAACATGTTAACAATATATGTTTGACTGGACCGACAGATATGAACAATAGGCATGTGTGTGTGAAACAACAGACGGATGTTATGAATGGACAGCCTTTTTTTACCTCCTTGATGAGGTGTATATACAGTTTATATTGGCTGGTGTTTGTTTGTCTATTGATTAGTAAGTTACAAACATAGTTTTAAAAGTTATAGGCATAGGAAATATAAAAAATGGAATAAGTTGCAAGTGATTACTTTTTGGGGATGATCCAAATAAATTCTAGTACGTTAACTTACATTTATGATAAGAGTCTGACCTTCTCTGTGTGCATGTGTATGCTTGTGCAACCTTTTTTGAAACAAAAAACTAAGTAACCAACCACACACCAATTTAATTTATCCTTTGGTTAAGTTATGTACAGTCCTCACTGGAGTTTGTCTGTCTTTATGATAGTTAATAAGCAACTCGACTCAAAAAGTTATGGGTGGATAAAGGATTCTCATTTGGAGATATGGCCTGAGGGAGGTATGTGCTCTCCAAACACTTTTATGGTAACAATATGTGTTATGGCTACAGTTGGATGTTTTTTTACCGTAAATATTAGGGCAGTGAATCTTTGGGTTTCCCACGGTTCGATTCAATATCATTTCTTGGGGTCAGGATTCGATTAAAAATCCATTTTTTTTTAAACTCAACACGATTCTCGATTCAAAAACAAATTTTTCCCGATTTAAAAGGATTCTCTATTCATTCTATTCATAGTATTTCAGCAGGATCTACCCCAGTCTGCTGACATGCAAGCAGAGTAGTAGAATTTTGTGAAAAGCTTTAATAATTGTAAAGGACAATATTTAATCAACTGATTGCAATAATGTCAATTTGTTTTAACTATTAAACGAACCAAAAACATGACTTATTTTATCTTTGTGAAAACATTGGACAGTGTGTTGTTAAGCTTATGAGATGCGATGCAAGTGTAAGCCACTGTGACACTATTGTTCTTTTTTATTATTTTTATAAATGTCTAAAGATAATGTCAGTGAGGAATTTTTAATCACTGCTATGCTGAAATTATAACTAATATTGACACTGCTGTTGATAATATTCATTTTTGTTTCACTACTTTTGGTTTGTTCTGTGTCGTGTTTGTGTCTCCTCTCAATTGCTCTGTTTATTGCAGTTCTGAGTGTTGGTGGGTGAGGTTTGGTTTTGGAATTGGATTGCATGGTTACGGTATTGCTGTGTATTGTTTTGCCGGATTGATAAAAAAAATAAAAATAGATTTTTTTAAAATTAAAATCGATTCTGAATCGCACAACTTGAGAATCGCGATTCAAATTCGAATCGATTTTTTCCCACACCCTTAGTAAATATATATGAGAAAACAGAAAACTATTAATCATTTATTGAACATGTATGTGTATGTGTGGTTAGACAATCAGATGTCTTTACTGCATGAGAATGGACTAACAGATGTTTCATGTCAAAAGTGACTGGACATACGTCATATAATTACAGTGTGTGTGTATGCATGGACAAAGTGTGTGAATGGACCAATAGAATAGAATGGAGTAGAATATAATTTACTTTATTTTCATTATATTTGCATATAACAAGATTTAGGACTCCAACTTAAGGTGCGGTAGTGGAAACAAATATGGACTAAAAATAAATCACATAAGTAATAAAGATAAAAAATAACAAGTGAAATAAACAGACGACTATCCAATAAAAATAATAAGCTATCCTGTACAATGTTCAAAAAACTGTACAATATACAAAACAAAACGAGAGTACCGGAGTAAAACAGTAATGACAATCAGTGTCGGACGTGTTGCACTCGAAGGGTAATATTGCACAGTAGGGTATTGGGGTAGGATATTGTATAGGGGTGAATAATTTACTATAAGTTAGAGTTCAAGATGGTGACAGCTGTGGGAAAGAAGCTGTCTTTGAGTGTGTTTGTTCTGGCTCTGATGCACCTGTAGCGCCTGCCCGATGGTAGCAGTTCGAACAGGTGGAAGCCAGGGTGTGTGCTGTCCATGGTAATGTTTTTTGCTTTGTTGAGGCAACGGGAGTTGTGTAAATCCTTCAGGGATTTACACATACAAACCCCGATTCCATATGAGTTGGGAAATTGTATTAGATGTAAATATAAACGGAATACAATGATTTGCAAATCATTTTCAACCCATATTCAGTTGAATATGCTACAAAGACAACATATTTGATGTTCAAACTGATAAACATTTTTTTTTTTGCAAACAATCATTAACTATAGAATTTGATGCCAGCAACACGTAACAAAGAAGTTGGGAAAGGTGGCAATAAATACTGATGAAGTTGAGGAATGCTCATCAAACACTTTTATGGAACATCCTACAGGTGTGCAGGCTAATTGGGAACAGTTGTGTGCCATGATTGGGTATAAAAGCAGCTTCCATGAAATGCTAAGTAATTCACAAACAAGAGTGGGGTGAGGGGCACCACTTTGTAAGCAAATTATTGAACAGTTTTAGAACAACATTTCTCAACGAGCTATTGCAAGGAATTTAGGGATTTTACCATCTACGGTCCGTAAAATCATCAAAAAGCAAAGATAATCTGGAGAAATCACTGCACATAAGCGATGATATTATGGACCTTTGAGCCCTCAGGCGGTACTGCATCAAAAACCGACATCAGTGTGTAAAGGATATCACCACATGGGCTCAGGAACACTTCATAAAACCACTGTCAGTAACTACAGTTGGTCGCTACATCTGTAAGTGCAAAACTCTGCTATGCAAAGCCAAACCCATTTATCAACAATACCCTGAAACGCCGCCGGCTTGGCTGGGCCCGAGCTCACCTGAGATGGACTGATGCAAAGTGGAAAGGTGTTCTGTGGTCTAACGAGTCCAAATTTCAAATTATATTTGGAAACGGAGGACGTGGTGTCCTCCAGAATAAAGAGGAAAATAACCATTCGGATTGTTATAGGCCCAAAGTTCAAAAGCCAGCATCTGTGATGGTATAGGAGTGTATTAGTGCCCAAGGCATGGGTAACTTACACATCTGTGAAGACACCATTAATCCTGAAAGGGCCATACAGGTTTTGGAGCAACATATGTCGTCATCCAAGCAACGTCATCATGGACGCCCCTGCTTATTTCAGCAAGACAAGTGTAACAACAGCGTGGCTTCGTAAAAAAAGAGTGCGAGTACTTTTCTGGCCCGCCTGCAGTCCAGACCTGTCTCCCATTGAAAATGTGTGGCGCATTATGAAGCGTAAAATACCACAGCGGAGACCCCGGACTGTTGAACGACTGAAGCTCTACATAAAACAAGAATGGGAAAGAATTCCACTTTCAAAGCTTCAACAATTAGTTTCCTCAGTTCCCAAACATTTATTGAGTGTTGTTAAAAGAAAAGGTGATGTAACACAGTGGTGAACATGTCCTTTCCCAACTACTTTGGCACGTGTTGAAGCCATGAAATTCTAAGTTAATTATTATTTGGAAAAAAAAATAAAGTTGATGAGTTTGAACATCAAATATATTTTCTTTGTAGTGCATTCAATTGAATATGGGTTGAAAAGGATTTGCAAATCATTGTATTCCGTTTATATTTACATCCAACACAATTTCCCAACTCATACGGAAACAGGGTTTGTAGATGATTACATAGTGTGCTGCATGCTTGCATGTTCGAAATAAACTCAAACTCAATAATGTGTGCGGACAGTTGCATCCATTCATCCATTTTCTACCACTTGACCCTCTCGGAGTCACAGGGGGCTGGGGCCTATCCCAATACACAGTACTTCATAGTAGTTCTGTAGGGATGAAACAATTGAATCGATATATTGATAAATCGATTTATATTCCTAAATTTCAAGTATATGGGTTGTACAAGGCAAGTTTGACTTCCGAAAGATAGTTATCAATCCAAGGATGTTTTAAAATGGAATTGATTGATTTTATTGATTGTAAAAGAAGGAAAACATTGGATTTAGGAACGTCAGTGTGAGAAGGCGTGACATGCCGACCTGCAGCAAGGCGGGGTGTGCCGGGGCCAGCTCCGAGATCGGCGACAGGGGCGTAGATTGCCCACCTTGGCGCGTTTGTCTGATCACCTGTCACTCCGTAAGATGGCAGCAGCCGGGAAGGAAGTGGCTGGAGTGGTTGATGGTGGAGAGAAAACCCGAGCAAGAGCAAGAACGAAACGGAGAGGAGAGCGGATGGCTGAAAAGCAACCCGAAAAACGAGTCTATCATAGGCGATTGCTGGAAAGCAGAGCAAATTTATTTGAAAATAAACAAAATCATAAAACTGTCTCTTTGGTGGTCCGAAGAAACTGGAGGTGCAAGACCTCCACAGTCAGACTTTATGTACAGTTTAGCACTTTCAAAAATGAAGATGTTAAACGTTTGGTCTATTTGGACGTCTGTAAAGTCTTTAAAAAAAAAAAAGGCAGATGGCTACGGTGGTCGAGAAAGGTCATAACAAGGACAATATCATAAATTACAACACAAAAACTTTCCACTACAGCACGATTGCAAAAGCCAGAACAAACGGAAGTGAGTTACGCAATGCACCAACTTTCGGAAACCGACAACAACTAAAAGCCAGGAAAAAGTCATCTAAATAAATAAATAGAAGAGATGGAGGAGGGAGGCTTTTGAAATTAGGGAGCGAGGGGCCAACACCATCAAGAGGGATGAGGGGGCCTACAAGCTCCTGTACAGTCTTTCATCATTAACATCAGGGCGGAGAAGAGATACTGTATGGCCAGGTTGCGGACTTTATTCAGCAGGTAAATCCACTGTTGAAATGTTGGTTACTGTAGTATTAGAATGTTGAAAATGAGAGCAACATAAGTCAACATGAAGTGTTGTTTGCACTATATTCCGATAATATGAGAATGAATTGTCAATTAACTGTTGTTTTATTGCTTCTTTGTATCCATAATTAATTTTTACATAATTCAACAATAAACAGGAATAATAGCAAACTTCACCTGCATTTTCATGTATACAGTATTTATTTCACATTCACACTGCTTGATTTTTTTTTGCTAAAAAGATACTGAATCGATTTCAACTCACTGAATCGTTTCGGGTAGTCCTATTCGAAAAAAACAACAACATCGTCCCTGAATTTTATTGGCAACCCCAAATATCGCATCGAATCGTTATTAAAAGGAATCGTGACAAGGCCTCCCTATGGCTTAAAAACCTCATGTTTTTCTTAGATTTAGAGAAAATTAAACATAATCTGAGGTGTACGCCAAAACAATTTGACTTGACCCGGGGCTGCATAGTTACATCACTAAATTAAAGACACTATAGACACTCACTGTTGACAATGAACCTTTTCAGTTACCTCAACTCTTTTTTGGTTGTTGTTGTTTTTATTCAGTGACACTTCTCTGTATGTTTGTGATTTTTATTTTTGTTGTTACCTTTTTTTTCCTTCTAGATTCTCTATCTGCTTGTGGTGAAGAGGAAGGCAGTACATTGCTACCCACTGTGACGAAATGTAGGACAGGGGTTGGGAGGGAGTGTTATTATTTTACATTTATAATTTTTCTGTAATTTATTTTATTTGTTTATTATTATTATTATTATTTGTATTTTTTTTTTTAAACGGGACAAAAAAACAAGTCAGATTTTTCAGTACCTGTATTATGATTTCCCTATCCAATGAATAAATCAATCATCACTTACGGTACAATGTCTGCTGTTATTAGGATGCCAACTGATAAAATCTTGCTATAGTCCCCGGGGGTAAAACCAAGCATTTTTCTCGCTTTTTCCGGCCTAAATCCAATCCAATCCAATCCACTTTATTTATATAGCACATTTAGACAACAATAACGTTTCCAAAGTGCTGCACAGCCATGTTAAAAACAATATTAAAAAAAAACAATATTATGCTCCACCAATGACTGAATAAAAACAAAAAATAAATAAATATAAAACCAATATAAAAAAAAAACAATATAAAAACAAATATGATTAAAAACTATTTTAAAGGGTAAAATCAATTAAAACAGTAAAATAGAAATCAAAGTGTATAAAAAACACAGAGGACAACAGAGGACAGTGGACCACACAACTCACGTAGTGATAAAAGCCAAAGAATAAAAGTGGGTCTTAAATTGGCTGTCAAGAGTTAAATGTCAGTTTTCGGATTCTGTCCTAATCTTTCCTTATTTAGAATCAAGAATAAACTTTCACCAGGACCTAGGCAAGGAAGTAGCTCACCAGCCTGTGATGTCAACATAGCTACATAAGCTAGTTATTATGGCACAACTATAAACAGTTTGTAGGCATTAGCTTATATAGTAACAATATTACTTAATATTAAACATGTTAAAATTCAAGTCACAAAATGTAACTGGAGTATTTTTGGATGTTTTTTTTTGGGGGGGGGGGGGGTTATAAGCGGAGCAGAGGACCTCTCATTGGCTCCATTGTAAGCAGGCTTGTATTTATGTAGGACGGGGGTTGGGGAGTGTTATTATTTCACTCTTATTATTTTTCTGTACTTTTTTAATTTGTTTTTATTATTATTATTATTATTAATATTTGTATTTTTGGGGGGGGGGGGACAAAAAAGTGTATTTTTTTCAATACCTGTGTTATGATTTCCCTATCAAATGAATAAATAACTCATCACTTACGGTATAATGTCTGCTGTCATTAGAATAAATAAGTGTTGTAAAAAAACAAAAAAAAAACACCCCCATAGTCTTGGCAACAATCTCCTTCCTTACAGTCTTTAGGAGCCAGAACGGATCCCCCCCTCCAACCAAGAGGTGGGTCCAGTGTGACATAGTGAGACAGCAGCAGTAAGTAGACATGATACAGGTGTAAGTTGTAGCCCCCATCCTATAATGATCTGTGTGTGTGTGTGTGTGTGTGTGTGTGTGTGTGTGTGTGTGTGTGTGTGTGTGTGTGTGTGTGTGTGTGCGTGTGTGCGTGCGTGTGCTCGTGCGCGTCTGTGTCTTCAGCATTCGCCGCGGAAACATCAAAGTGAGAAACAGTGTCGCGTCTCCCTCCCAAGGTTGCAAAGTCAAGATAGATCCATGCCCCCGGACCCAGAGCGTCGCACATCAAAAGTATCGGGCCTGCTAATACGATCACAGCGGGAGTTGACAATGTGAGCTAACTGGCTCTTTAAAGGGGGGGTGATTGGTGCAAGCGATGAGAATAAATGTGTGATGCTTATCTGCCATCGCCTGGAAGGCGTGCAGGCTTGGTGGCGGCACGCATCGATAAACTCATAAACAAAGTGTAATTACCAGCCCATTAGAGTCAGAACCCCACAAACACGGCCTCATAATCCCGCGCGCTGCAGGGACGGCAGCTCGTCATATTCCACACAAGCCACTGAGCTAAAACAGTGGAGCCAACCACTTAATGATTTGTGACTAAGGGTGGTGGGGGGCAAACAAAGCATTTTGTCATAAGGAGCTTACGTACTCGCAGGAGATGCTCGCTCGCTCATGGACCGGCGCCGCACAAACTCCCCTTGTTTGAGCTTGAGCGCAGCTTAATTTACAGTGGGTTCGGGGGCGGGGGTGAGGAGGGCTCTTTGCAAAACGGGAGGCAAATTGATGTTTCATTTGAGGTGGATAAACATGCATTCCTCTGCTGGGAGTAATCAGGAAAATAATCACTTCAGCCTTGACAACAAATCAGCTCCAGTAACTTTCAAGATGATAGTCTTGTTGCTGGAACTGGACCCAGCGGAGGGCACACGCACACTTCCTGCACTGAAGTATCGGGACATGGTGCCATCACACCCGTGGGAGGTGAAAACACACCCGCCTCTTTCACACTCGGATCCTGCAAAATGGTCCTATCGGTGCCACGACAGGAGACCGGAGGAGAGCTGCGCACGTTCACACAGCGACGCCACATCATGCAATCAGATCGTGTGATGCATGACTGACAGTAACACCTGCTTCCAACCCGACAAAAGGAGTGAGTGAAACGAGTGAAAGTGTGAAACATTGGATTTGCCATTAACATGCTACCGCATTAGAAATTTTACAGAGCAATTTCAACGCCTTCAAATTTGGTTGAAAAAAAAACTACAACTAACATTCACGTCCTTCAAACACTTGGTGCGTAACAAGTGCAATATTTGCAGTATAAACACTTTGTAGGACTCAACAAAAGACTAGATTGATTCAGTCAGTGAAGTGTGAAGTGAATTATATATATAGATCTTTTCTCTAGTGACTTAAAGCAATTTTATATAGTAAAACCCAATATTTAAGTTACATTTAAACCAGTGTGGGTGGCTCTGGGAACAGGTGGGTAAAATGTCTTGCCCAAGGACACAAGGACAGTGACTAGGTTGTCAGAAGCGGGGATTGAACTTGGAACCCCCAAGTTGCTGGCACGGCCACTCCACCAACCAAGTAATCCACCCCTGCTTAATGGCAAAGACTACATCGGCGTGGCTCGGTTGGTAGAGTGGCCATGCCAGCAACTTGAGGGTTCCGGGTTCAATCCCCAGCTTCCGCCATTCCACCGTTGCGTACTAGAGCAAGACACTTCACCCTTGCTCCTGATGGGTGGTGGTTAGCACATTGCATGGCAGCTCCTGCCATCAGTGAGTGAATGTGTGTGTGAATGGGTGAATGTGAAAATTGTGTCAAAGTGCGTTGAGTACCTTGAAGGCTAAACAGCATTTTTTTTTACTTAACTAATGATCATTTATTACCACATGAACACACACAAAAGTACTGAAGATCGGTGCTGTAGACTACTGATATTGATTACCAGGTAATATTCTGTAAAAATGTATTAAGCACTTATTCTTGGTCATTTGGCTACTTCATATTAGATTGGGGAATACTACAAACATGGGTATCAAATACTTTAGTTTTTAAAAAATGTTGTAAATTATTGAACAATTACATTTCTGATCGCCATTATAATAATATAAGGATGGCAGTGTAACAATATCAACTAAATATTCAAATTACTTCCTACTTTTGGCTCTGATTTAATTGTCTTGGTTTTTAAAACCCTCCTCAGGATAAGTCCAAGGACCTATTCTGAGTTTGTAAAGAATAACAACAACAACAAGTTACTATTTGCCAATAGAAAATATCGATATAACCACTGTATGTATTGACCATATACTCCTTTTCGAGCATGTTCATAAGAGAAATGGAAAACATTTGATGTATCCTCCGGACCAAAAAGAAAAAGAACCATCCGGATTGTTATAGGCGCAAAGTTCAAAAGCCAGCATCTGTGGTGGTATGGGGGTGTATTAGTGGCCGAATCACGGGTAACGTACACATCTGTGAAGGCACAATTAATGCTGAAAGGTGCATATAGGTTTTGGCGCAACATATGTTGTCATCCGAGCAACGTTATCATGGACGCCCCTGCTTATTTCAGCAAGACAATGCCGAGCCATGTGTTAAAACAGCGTGGCTTCGTAGTACTAGACTGGCCTGCCTGTAGTCCAGACCTGTCTCCCATTGAAAATATATAAAAAGAATGGCGGTGTAACTAAATCAACTAAATATTCAAATCACTTCCTACTTTTGGCTCTGTTATAATTGTCACGGTTTTCACCCAAAAAGCCCTTCAGTGTCCAAGGACTTATCCTGAGTTTGTAAAGAATAACACAAACAACAAGTTATTACTTGCTAATAAAAAATATCAATATAACCATTGTAGTTTTGACCATGTACCCCTTTTTGAGCATGTTGTAATGAGAAATGGAAATATAGGCACAAACTTCAAAAGCCAGCATCTGTGATGGTATGGGGGTCTATTAGTGCCCTTTATAGGCACAAAGTTCAAAAGCCAGCATCTGTTCTGGTATGGGGGTCTATTAGTGCCCAAGGCATGGGCAACTTACACTACTGATTACTGATTCTGATTCTGAACTTACACATATGTGAAGGTACCATTAATGTTGAAAGGGTCATACAGGTTTTGGAACAACATACTGTATGTTGCCATCCAAGCAACGTTATCATGAACGCCCCTGCTTATTTCAGCAAGACAATGCCAAGCCACGTGGCTTCGTAGTAAAAGAGTGCAGGCACTTGACTGGCCTGCCTGTAGTCCAGACCTGTCTCCAGTTGAAAATGCGTGGTGCATTATGAAGGCATGGGTAACTTACACATCTGTGAAGGCACCATTAATGCTGAAAGGTACATATAGGTTTTGGAGAAACATACTGTATGTTGCCATCCAAGCAACGTCTTTTTCATGGACACCCCTGCTTATTTCAGCAAGACAATGCCAAGCCACGTGTTACAACAGCGTGGTTTCATAGTAAAAGAGTGCGTGTGCTGGATTGGCCTGCCTCTAGTCCAGACCTGTCTCCCATTGAAAATGTGTGGTGATTTATGAAGCCTAAAGTATGACAAAAGAGACCCTGGACTGTTGAACAACTAAAGCTGGACATCAAGCAAGAATGGGAAAGAATTCCACCTGAAAAACTTCAAAAATTGGTCTCCTCAGTTCCCAAACATTTACTGACTGTTGTTAAAGGGGAACATTATCACAAATTCAAAAGGGTTAAAACCAATAAAAATCACTTCCCAGTGGCTTATTTTATTTTTTTAAGTTATTTTCAAAATGTTACCCGTCCCGGAATATCCCTAAAAAAGCTTTAAAGTGCCTGATTTTTGCTATCTGCGAAGACACTGTCCATTTTCCTGTGACGTCACATAGCGATGCCAATACAAACAACGTGGCGGTTACCACAGCAAGATATAGGACATTAGCTCGGATTCAGACTCGGATTTCAGCGGCTTAAGCGATTCAAAAGATTACACATGTATTGAAACGGATGGTTGGAGTATGGAGGCAGATAGCGAAAACAAAATTGAAGAAGAAACTGAAGCTATTGGGAGCGAATAGCTATTGACGCTATTCGACCATGTTTGCCTTAGCATCGCCGGTCAAATGTGCAGACCAACGATCAGAAGTTTCACATCTTGTGACACTGGATCAACTTAAACATGTCGATTGGTAAGTGTTTGTTTGGCATTAAATGTGGGTGGAAAGAAACGCTGGATGTAAATATAGCTACAAATGTGCATACAGCTAGCCTAAATAGCATGTTAGCATCGATTAGCTGGCAGTCATGCCGCGACCAAATATGTCTGATTAGCACATAAGTCAACAACATCAACAAAACTCACCTTTGTGATTTCTTTGACTCTATCGTTTGAGATGCATCTGCAGGTTATTCATACATCTCTGTGCTATGTCTGCCTTAGCATCGCCGGTAAATAGCATGTTAGCATCGATTAGCATGCCGTGCTAATCGATGCACATTCTACGTAAATCAACATGAATCCGTCCCTGATCGTGTTGTTACACCCTCCGACAGCACACCGACGAGGCATGATGTCTCCAAGGTACGGAAAACAGTCAAAAAAATTTTAAATAACAGAGCTGATTTGACTCGATGTGTATAATGTGTTTGACAAAATGGCCGATTGACTACCTAAGTGACGTCATGTTCTGACGTCATTGCTCTGAGAGCGATAAATAGAAAGGCATTTATTTCGCTAAAATTCAGCCATTTAGAGTTCGGAAATCAGTTAAAAAAATATATGGTCTTTTTTCTGCAACATCAAGGTATATATTGACGCTTACATAGGTCTGGTGATAATGTTCCCCTTTAAAAGGAAAGGCCATGTAAAACAGTGGTAAAAATGCCCCTCTGCCAACTTTTTTGCAATGTGGTGCTGCCAATAAATTCTAAGGTAATGATTATTTGGAAAAAAAAAGTTCCACTCAGTCTACTCAGTTGAATATAAGTTGAAAAGGATTTGCAAATCATTGTATTCTGTTTTTATTTACGATTTACACAACGTGCCAACATTACTGGTTTTGGCTTTTGTATATCATTGATATCGTATATTGTTAATATCGCACAGCCCTAGTGGGAGTATTTCGCCATCTCCATCATAGTTCTTCCACACTAAACCTACCGAAGTATGCCTTTATGGTAACTGATGAAGATACTTGTGCCCTCATATAAATAATGTCTTTTCACACGTAAAGTCTCCCTCAGAGACCAAGCAGAATCTGGTAGGCTCGAAGCGAGGGACCAGCGTTTCATTCATTACACGAGGCCACCCCAGGGTGTCATGGGACAATCCCAGCCGGCCCATGTCCTATTGTGAACGAGACCATGGCTTTCCTGTGACATTTTGGACATTAATATTGTAGGGAATCCATAAATCCCTTGTCCATACGCTCATGGGCATCTTCAATAGGCACCGGTCAGTTCCTCTAACCTGGGCCTTTGAGTGTGAAGGCAGTGTTTGTGTGTGTGTGTGTACCTCGTTGCTCATCAACAGTGCACATGAAGACACCTCTCGCTGGTCTCCATGGTGACATTTCACCAAATCGTCCGGTTAATACTGCAGACACACAAACACACATGCGCTGTATATAAAATGTAATAATGTTATTTGTCAGCACACAAACACGCCGATATTATAAAATAAACATCTCTGAGGGCTTTGTTGGTGGTGGTGGTGGTGGTGGGAGGTAGAAAATGTGCACATTTGCACTTTTGACACGTCTGCTTTTGTCTCGCTAGCGCAGCCGTTCTATTCTGGTGTTCTTCTTCAAAGGGACACTTGCATTAAAAATGTAGTGTTCATCATTTTAAAAGTGAGGGTGTGCTGAATGTTTAGCTATTTATTTATATGTGTTTTAGAAAAAAAACAAGTCACTTTCTCCTGCTTCCTTTTATCTGTGCTGGGGGTGTCACCGAGCTAAACAAATAGGTCACATTGGAAGACGTTCAAGTGACTTTCACCAAACAGTAGTTTAGTTTGGGCCATAAACCAAAAGAAGCTCAGTGATGTGCGGTCAAGGGATGCAGTCATAAATAATTAAAAACAGAAGAACCATTGAATATTGTTATAAATGTTTTTTTTCTTCTGTGTGACTCCTAACGTTTTCAATATTTTTAAGGAAAAAAACTGATCTTCACTCATCTTTGCACTGATGTAAATACATTGACCTGATCACTGACCAGATAACAAACTGGGCTGCCTAGAGGAGCGTGTGCACTCAAAATAAATTGGGTGAAATCTGTGTTAATGTAACAGAGGCCATCCAGTGTGGCTGCATCATGTGTGCGTTAGTAAACATTACTCCCCGACAATTTCAAGAGTGTGCTGGCTGCCGAGTTAGCCAGCCCGGTGGTCAGAACACTCGCTTCGCATGTAGACGCCCAGGGTTTGCGTCCCCGTGCGGAATGGGATAAAGGCAAGAGGCCGAACCACCTGGGTTACATTTATACATGATTAATGCAACACTGTTTTGTGAGTAATTGCATGAGCCCTTATACCAGATCTGGGCAAATTAAGTCCTGGGGGCCACATGCGGCCCGTTAAGCTTTTCAATCTGGCCCGCCGCCGGACATTCCCAAATATTTTTTTTAGATCTTTAAGATGGAAAGTGTAGCTGCCATTGTGATGTGCAGTCATGTTTTCTAATGACTGTACGTCTTCAACTATACTAAATCTTTCAATGCTTGGAATCTGCATGATATACTAGTTACTATGGTCATCTAATTTCAGACTATAATATACAGTTTTTTTCATAGTTTGGCGACATATGCTCCGGAGCGACTTGTGTGTGAAATTATTAACACATTACCGTAAAATATCAAATAATATTATTTATCTCATTTGCGGAAGAGACGAAGAAAATGTCAGCAATCGTCGAATACACGTCAACCAATAAGAATTTGGCGGGGGAGGGTCATGGGAGAAGTGCATTGTGGGTCATGGAATGCTAATTGCTATATGCTTTATGCTACTGCTGTAGCTATTAAAATGGATCACTTCATCGTTGGCGGTAACTTATATAAACTGAGAAGGGCTGAACAAAAATGGCACGGAAAAGGAAATCCTGTACTGCAGATTACAAGATAGACGTAGTGAAATATGCAGCAGAAAACGACAAGAGGAAGCGGTGCATACCTTTGGAGTTGGGAAAGTTGTTTAGAAGCGACATCGAGGAAGAAGATTTCATCGGATTTGTCGATTAGGAGTGAAAGATTGTTTGGTAAACGTATAGCATGTTCTATATGTTATAGTTATTTGAATGACTCTTACCATAATATGTTACGTTAACATACCAGGCACGTTCTCAGTTGGTTATTTATGCGTCATATAACGTACACTTATTCAGCCTGTTGTTCACTATTCTTTATTTATTTTAAATTGCCTTTCAAATGTCTATTCTTGGTGTTGGATTTTATCAAATAAATTTCCCCCAAAAATGCGACTTATACTCCAGTGCGACATATATATGTTATTTTCCTTCTGTATTAGGCATTTTCGGCCGGTGCGAAGTATACTCCGGAGCGATTTATAATCCGAAAAATACGGTAGTTACTATGGTCATCTACATCACAGCAGCTCAGACGAGGCACCAAGCAGTGGGGGCGGGAAGCGTTTCCACAGACGCGGAAGGAGATTTTCACAACAAAGTTCTAAAGCTTAGTGATCTATTAGATATATCAGATTGTAAGTATGTTTATTTTGTACCCTTTCCGTTCATATTTCACTGTTTGTTACATTTTTGTTGCGTTTCACTTGATTGTAAAATGTGTCCATCGAAAGAGGTTGTAACGTTCTTATTTTGTCAATATTCAGTGTTTTATCCTTCATATAAAAATGTAAAATTCCAAAACATTTTTTAAGGCGGTCTGTCAATCAGACATTATTGTGTGGTTTTGTATTAGTGTTCCTAAAAATAGATATACTGGCCCCCAGACACATTTTTTTCTCTAAATGTGGCCCCCGAGTCAAAATAATTGCCCAGGCCTGCTTTATACAGTGTATATAGAGTATTTATATGCATCAGTCCTTTCAGGTTTTCTAGTTTTTTTAGCTACTTCAAAATCAGGCCTAAAATGCTTGATTTTGTGGTAGCATTTAAAAAAAGTTGCAATGTTTAAAAGCTTTTTTTCATCAACACACACCATTCCATTGTGTTTTTATGAATTTGCAATCAGGTATAAGTGTTTCTAGCCCCCAAAAAGACTTAGGGACTTCCTTTTATTATCATTCGAATTTTAACTTGACAGTACAGATAAGAACATGTTGTTGCATTAGCTCGTTGAAGTGCAGGATAAAAGAGCAATAAGGTGCATATATAAATACATACATTACTGTACAGATAAATATATTGCACTTTTGCATATGCATCTCCGTTTATGGATGTATGTTATATTGTCTTTATATTCCAGCGAAATAATAATTTTTTGGGGAAACAGAAGGGATTATTATGATGCGTTCAAGAGTATTGAGGGAAGAAGCTGTTACAGAACCTGGGGGTTCTGCTACGGAGGTTGCGGAACCTCTTTCTAGAGTCCAGCAGTGAAAACAGTCCTTGGTGGGGGTGGGAGGAGTCTTTATAGATTTTCTGAGCCCTGGTCAGGCAGCAGCTATTTGCCCAGAGGATTTTAACAAATTATTATTATTATTTTCCATCTTAAATTAAACACTTTTGACAAAAATTTAGCAGCCCGCCACATATTTTTTTTTCAATGCATGAATTTGCAGAACTTCTCAAAAAAATGCAATTAAATGTATGAACTTTTTTAAAGGTGTTTGTTTCAATAATATTGCAAGATAAAGGGATAGTTGCATGAAGCTGTTGTCATTTTCCTTCTGTAATCACAATAGCGAAATTTGCTGAAAAGAACAAGTAATAAATATACAAATGTAAACAAAAAGACTGAGAAAAGCTTCTCACCACCGTGGCACATAAACATGTGCAAAATCTGTCATGACGGGGGGGTTGCAACTTGCGCAGGGGTTTGTTTTTCCAGGATGCAAACGGACTTTTCCGGACAACGGTAGAAGGTACCAACATACTTTAATTTTAACACTCAAAAGTACTACAAAAACCAAGGGCGCGCACATGGCGGGGAACAACTTGACGCAGGAACACAACTAACACATAAACAGACTAAGGACATGAAACAAAACTACACTTACTGTGACGTGAAAAGCATGAAACTATGGCAAGAAGTGAGCAATCAGAAGTGTCAGGAGTGTGACGTCGCCAGCCGACCAACAGAAAATGACAGGCTTAAAGAGTGATGTGGTGATTGAAAACAGGTGCGTGAGTTCAAATGAATCAGGTGCGTGAGTCGTGAGGAAAGGTGAACTGATTGGTAGACATGGTGACAAAACAGGGAGTGAAAAAACAGGAACTGACAGAGAACAAAAACCAAACAGAACCTAGCCAAACCAAACATGACAAAATCGGCTTTAATAAGCCACAACAAAGTACACATGTGATATGGCAGGGAAAAGACTAAAAATTATATCTCAGCCTTCAGATGAGGAAAAAAATGTTTACAGTTAAGAAAAAATAATGTTGAAGACCATTAAAGAATACAAAAAAAACTATTAGATGGCACTTTTTATACCAGTTGTACACTGACTACTCTAAATTATATCCAAGCTTATTTTAGTTTTCTCCCTTGTAAAGATGTATTGTAGTAAAAACTGTAGTCCCTGTTTACAATGCGCACCTATTTTTTTTTCCCCCTCAAATGAAAAAGATCAAAATTTTTTTGCCAGTTTAAACGCTCTAAGTGCTTTTTGCATCAGATTCAGGCCACATCGGAAGGTAGTCCAAATCCGATCGGAATCTTTATCGTTGGGCGACCTACGTCATTTGTGTGCGAGGGGAAAGATGCAGCCCGCCTGCAGAAGTGGATACTTCATCACAACATCCGGTTACGGTGAGCAAAGTGTTGCGAAAACAGAAGCAACGTTTTCGTCATGAACCGAATCGATCAAAAACCGAGGCACGCTGCACTAGTTACAGCCACTGTGGTTAAAGCAAATATTTGATATCATTAGATTTAACTGTCAGCTTGACAAAAACACTGAAAAGGTACAACGTGCTCGCGGGGAGTGCGCTATCACGGGGTGAGATGTTACATAATGAGCGGCGAGGAGGCTATTAATTACACTACCTGGTGATAGTTGAGGGTATTAGCCTGTGCGGCTAATGCAGCTGCTGTTTGACCGCCACTGAGCTCTCTAATGTGTCTGTGGGGAAAGGAGAGCTTCTAATTAATCCTGAGCTGACGGCCCTGCCAGGACATCCCTGGGGAGGCATCAGTGAGGGTGGGGGCACCAGCACACTTATCCACAGATTACACTCAACACCCTCACCAGGGACGATGCAATGTGACGCCGGGCTAAAAGACCTCGCAATTACTCTACAGGAGACAATGAGCGCGTGTTGTTCTGCGGAAAATGATCAAGTAATCTTGAACTAAACAAAAATTCACTGTGATGAAAACGCCATTCTGGGGAGAGGTACTAGTATTAAGAAAATGGGAGAATATTCATGTCCTGTCTGACTCGCTGAAAAGTGTGTGAGGCTGAAAAGGTTGCCTGAATCTCATGCATGTTTGTCAATATAATTTCCTGGGCTATTGGACCCGGAGGAGGCCGCCGCTCCCTTAAGGTTTGCGACTCAAATGCCAACATCTGTCTGCCAATGGCGGGAGAATGAGACGGACCGACGACGCCTCTACGGCGGCTATTCTCCGCTTGACAGAAGCCACAAGGTGCAACTTTGGAGATGAAAATAGCATCTCCGGTATGCAAATCCCGCCGGCGTGTGCAGCCCTTTAACATTAATCAGGGGAAAGTTGTGCTGTTTCTATAGCTGATGTCGTTTTCTGGGCAGCCATATTTGAATATGGGATCAAAACATCTTGTAAGCGGAATGTCACGAGGTAGAACGCAAACCTCCCCGAAAAAAACAACGCTAACTTAAGTGAAAAATGAGTTACGAAGTCTTTGTGCATACATTTCTTAACGTGACATTTTACTTCTGTACCATTGGTTTTTAAACTGTGTGGACTCAAATACTGTATTTTTCGGACTATAAGTCACAGTTTTTTTATACCCAGGAGTGACTTATGTGTGAAATTAATAACACATTACCGTAAAATATCAAATAATATTTTTTAGCTCATTCACGTAAGAGACTAGACCAGGGGTCGGCAACCCGCTGCTCCGGAGCCGCATGCGGCTCTTTGATCGCTCTGGTATGGCTCAGCTGTTAACTTGCCCACTTTACCAAAATTACCGGGATGTTTCTGACCTCAATGCCTTTCCCTAGAATTGTCTGAGGTATGCATACTGCGATTTTCACTCGGACAGCAACATTGAGGGCGGGCTGTGATGGCAATACCCATACCATCTTTTAATACATGTAGTTGTGCCCGCTTTTACACAACACTAAGTGTGTGCCGGCCGGTCACGTATAGTGTGAAAACCCGAGAACAATCCTCAAGCAATTGTAAGGCAAACTTGTTCAACAGCCATACAGGTTTCACTGAAAGTTGTGATATAAACAACTTTAACACTCTTACTAATATGCGCCACACTGTGAACCCACACCAAACAAGAATGACAAACACATTTGAGGAAAAAATCCGCACTGTAACACAACATAAACACAACATAATAAATACCCAGAATCCCATGCAACCCTGACTATTCCAGGCTACATTATACACCCGCTAAAACCAAACCCCGCCCCCCCCAACCCAGCCCACCTCAACCGACGCAGGAGAGGGCGGTTCTAGCGGGTGTATAATGCAGACTGGAATAGTCAGGGTTGCATGGGATTCTGGCTATTTATTATGTTGTGTTTATATTTTGTTACAGTGCGGATGTTTTCCCGAAATGTGTTTGTTATTGTTGTTTGGTGTGGGTTCACAATGTGGCGCATATTTGTAACAGTGTTAAAGTTGTTTAAACTGGCACCCTCAGTGTGACCTGTATGGCTGTTGAACAAGAAAGCCTTGCAATAGTTTGCGTGTGACTACAGAAGCCACACACAACAGGAGACCTGACTGATAAGCTGATTGTACAATTTGTGGAGGGCGCTAAAGACAGTGCCATCGTAGCATGCCCTTATTTTTGTTGATTGGGTATTACACAGCAGACGTCCGAGGGAATAGTCGCTCTGTAACCCGCGAGTGTCCCGGACAAGTCGGGAGGAATTGCATGCATGATGCTAACAAAGGGCATTCATATAAAACACACTTGCCGCACCAAATCTTTATATTTAATTGCGAACCACGTGTCCGAGACCCCTGTTTTATACATAGCACAAAGCAAAACAACTCTCTATACAGTGTTATTTCATTATAAATTTCAGGAGTCTTATGGCTCCCATCATTTTCTTAATTTTGTGAAACGGGTCGAAATGGCTCTTTAAGTGGTAAAGGTTGCCGACCCCTGGACTAGACGTATAAGATTTCATCTGATTTAGCAATTAGGAGTGACAGATTGGTTGGTAAACATATAGCATGTTCAGCAACCCAAAATGTTGAAAGAGCCATATTGGACCAAAAATCCAAAAACAAATCCGTCTGGAGCCGCAAAAAATTAAAAGCCATTATACATACAGATAGTGTGTCATGAGATATAAATTGAATTATGAGGACTTAAAGGAAACTAAATGAGCGCAAATATACCCAAAAATGAGGCGTAATGATGCAATATGTACATATACGTAGGTAGCCTAAATAGCATGTTAGCATCGATTAACTTGCAGTCATGCAGTTACAAAATATGTCTGATTAGCACTCCACACAAGTCAATAACATCAACAAAACTCACCTTTGTGCATTCATGCACACCGTTAAAAGTTTGGTGGACAAAATGAGACAGAAAAAGAAGTGGCATAAAACTTGTCCTAGAAAGTCGGAGAAAGTTGAACATGTAAACAAACTAGGGTGAGTTCAAGGACCGTCAAAATTAATAGGACAAAACAGCGCTCGCCAAATACTCGAATCAGTGAAGCATGTTTAATATAAACAGTGTGCTTTATAACAATTAGGGAGGTTTGTGTCATGTTTGTCCTCTTACATAAACCATATTAAAACAAAAAATATGTTTTTCCCCCTCATCTTTTTACATTTTTCATATATTTTTGAAAAAGCTCCAGAGAGCCACTCAGGCAGCGCTAAAGAGCCGCATGCGGCTCCGGAGCCACGGGTTGCCGACCCCCGTTCTATATGTTCTAGTTATTTGAATGACTCTTACCATAATATGTTACGTTAACATACCAGGCACGTTCCGAGTTGGTTATTTATGCGTCATATAACGTACACTTATTCAGCCTGTTGTTCACTATTCTTTATTTATTTTAAATTGCCTTTCAAATGTCTATTCTTGGTGTTGGGTTTTATCAAATAAATTTCCCGGAAAAATGCGACTTAGTGCGACTTACATATGTTTTTTTTCCTTCTTTATTATGCATTTTCGGCAGGTGCGACTTATACTCCGAAAGATACGGTAGGTTATCTTTCTTCACCCATCCATTTCGAACATTTTATGGTAATTGGTTAAAACCTGTTTTTGCGTAATCCTGCATGAAAACTAAGCAGGAAGTGTCAGGCTTGCCCCTGACAGTTTGATTGTGTTTTAGTTTTTCCTCTGTGTGTGTGTGTGTAGTATTTCTTGTCGTTAGTTCCTGTCAGCAATCTTATTTTGGTTCAGTTTCCTGTTTGTCTCCCTGAGGGCTGTGTCCCCTCAGCTGCGGCTGATTGGCAACTGGCCACACCCGGTGTCAATCAGCCTACTCCTATTTAGAACTGTTTTCTCCTCCAATCAGTGCTGGATTATTGTCGTGTCGTGTGGTGCCGTGTCAACGTCATTTCTACTTGTCGTTCTTACCGGTCGTGTCATTGCAGCATAGCGGTAAGCTATATTCGGTAGCTGTTTGTAACTTTCTATATTTTGTTCCCTGCTTCCAGTTTGTTTGTTCATAGCCAAGTTTGTTATCCGCCTCGTGCGCGCCTTTTGTTAGTACCCTTTTGTTTGTCCTTGTTCTAGTATTTTAATTAAATCATGTTTACCTGCAAAATGCCTGCCGCCTTCTCTGCATGTTGGGGTTTGTCACCAACTAATTCTGAAAGAAAATCACATAAAAGCAGATAAATACGCAAGTGTTTTCCATACATTCATTCATTGGTGGTGGGCCGTCCCAATTACATTTCAACCGCCAAGACTTCCTTTTTTTAGATTTGCCGTTAGACTGGGACTGTTTAGCTTGTCTTTCCAACTTAGTTTAAGTTTATTTCACAAAAAAATATTGTAAAATAGGGGTATACTTATACTGTTTTTTTACTTGAAAAGATGTGCTACTTTTTACAGAAAACCCTATTACATTATTGTGTAAACAATCGTGTTTACATATTTACATGATGTGTTGAGTTAAGTTCAGTTTCAGTTTATTTTGAACATGCATACAATACAATGTAATGCATCACACATTTCCAGTTGTTTCATTACAGCACATCCGAAAAGGAGTAGGAAGAAGCAGAGCTTATTTTTTCCTACTTCTTTTCATACCATAGCAATTTTATCCAATTTCCTTGTTCTCTGTAACAGAACAGTGAACAGATAAATAATAAATAAATAATATACCATAGTAAGCAAACAAATATTAAATACTTAAACAATCTTTGAAGAAGAAAAAAGAAGGGACTCCGTGGTGCTGTTGGGAGTGGCCGTGTCAGCAACCTGAGGGTTCCTTGTTCGATCCCCAGCTTCTACCAAACGAGTCACGTTCGTTGCGCAAGACACTTCACCCTTGCTCCTGCGAGCGCTTTGAGTACCTTAAAGGTAGAAAAACGCTATACAAGTATAATCCATTTACCATTTAGAAAGAAAAAAAAAGGGTTCAAGATGTTCATAATTCTTGTTCAGTGTATTTTGTAAACACTTGTAGTTTGAAAAGTCTCTTAAACGGAATCATATTGGTGCTTTGTTTGTGTAGCAACCACTTTTTTCTCTGGCACTCATCAAAAGCGGACCCTCCCTTTCCCTCTGCCTTCTTTGTTTTGTCTTTTCTTAACGTTTTTGGAGAGCCTCTTTTTGCACTGCTCTAAACAATGGAATTCATCAACTGTCCTCTCAACAAAATTGACAAGATTTCGGAATCGGGGGAACCTGCCTGTCTTGACAGAACGGTTGTTGCTGGACAATCGATGGGACGCTTGGGAGAAGCGGAGTACCACGTGCCTGGCGACCCTTTCAGTTGAGAACATTTAAAATATCAACCTGTTCGGAATCATTTGCTGATTGGAGTAAGCATTTCCCTAGTGTGTTGACAAATTGGACGATGCTGGCAGCCGTTCAAAGTATCTCAAAGTTACCACAAATAATTGGAAATGCGGGCCGAGCTCCTTTTGCGATTATGGACGAAATTTTGGAGACACCGTCTGCTCTGCATGGTGAAGTACCATGAATTTGAGGACCAGAAATAAACATTTAGAGGGAAAAGTTAAAACAAACATTCTAATCTGGATTGTTTTCCCTAGCTGCAAGCAAAGTGACCTTGCTTCGAGGCTCCCGGAGGACAGTGCAGCTAAGACATGACAAACGCCTTCCCTGTCTTTCATGGACACACACCTGTTGCTGTTGACTTTTGTTGGACTGACTGGCAACGTTAACGCGTTTGGGAGAACACCAAGGTCGTGGAACAGAGACATGCTGTGGGCTTACACACATGCATCCTCGAAAAATACACACCAAACACGCAAACACCACCGTATATTCTACGCTTTCCACGCTTCACCTCCCCTCCTCTTGCAAGTCTTGTGGTTTCTCTGTCAACATGTGTATATGCGCTTCGGCATTCAAGATTTTTTTTTTCTTTTTTTTTATCAGCCCCTGTCAAGCAAAATGTATTTTTACTGAAACAGCAAATGAGTCCCACATGATGAACGCCACGTTTGTTTACAAAAAGTGTGGGGAAAGTTTACAGGCCACAGGTAGGACAAAAGGAGTGTGTGATTTGCTCAACCTAACCCACACAACACAATATGTGTAGTCTTGCATCAATGGAGCATTTTTCTATTTTATTTTATCTGAGCTATTATCTATTGTTGATTCATCAGTATGACATCATAATTTGTCATATTGGCCTAACATATATTGGCCTGACATGTATATGTTCGATTTTATCATGTACCACTACTTAAAGGCCTACTGAAATGAGATTTTCTTATTTAAACGGGGATAGCAGGTCCATTCTATGTGTCATACTTGATCATTTCGCGATATTGCCATATTTTTGCTGAAAGAATTTAGTAGAGAACATCCACGATAAAGTTCGCAACTTTTGGTCGCTAACAGAACAGCCCTGCCATTACCGGAAGTCGCAGACAATGACGTCACCCGTTGATGGCTCCTCACATCCTCACATTGTTTTTAATGGGAGCCTCCAACAAAAAGAGCTATTCGGACGGAGAAAACGATAATTTCCCCATTAATTTGAGCGAGGATGAAAGATTTGTGTTTGAGGATATTGATAGCGACGGACTAGAAAAAAAAACAAAAAAAACACGATTTCATTGGGACGGATTTAAATGTTTTTAGACACATTTACTAGGATAATTCTGGGCAATCCTTTATCTTTCTATTGTGTTGCTAGTGTTTTAGTGAGTTTAACAGTACCTGATAGTCAGAGGTGTGTGTCCACGGGTGTCTTGACGCCAGTGTCTCAGGGAAGTCAACGGCAGCTTTATGGACAGCGCAAGCTCAGCTGATCTCCGGTAAGAAGCGACTTTTTACCACAATTTTCTCACCGAAACCTGCTGGTTGACATTCGGTCAGGATCCAGGTTTGCTTGACCGCTCTGATCCATAGGAAAGTTTCACCTCTGGGAATTTTAAACACGGAAACACCGTGTGTTTGTGTGGCTAAAGACTAAAGCTTCCCAACTCCATCTTTCTACTGTGACTTCTCCAATATTATTTGAACAAATTGCAAAATATTCAGCAACACAATCTCCAAAATACTGTGTAATTATGCGGTTAAAGCAGACGACTTTTAGCTGTGTGTGTGTGTGCAGATCTCATATTTCCTAACAGTCCGTGACGTCACGCGTACACGTCATCATTACGTGACGTTTTCTAAAAGAAACTCCCGGGAAATTAAAAATTGCAATTTAGTAAACAAAAAAGGCCGTATTGGTATGTGTTGCAATGTTAATATTTCATCATTGATATATAAACTATCAGACTGCGTGGTGGGTAGTCGTGGGTTTCAGTAGGCCTTTAAAACACCTTGTAGAGGTTAATTTGCTCAAATATATTTTTTTCATTATGGCTAACTGTTGAGTAATTGTAAATATTTCAAGTTAAGTGATTGATTTGATTATAACAAATTCACTAAATATCTTCTTTCTCCTGCGATGAGATAGCAACTTGTCCAGGGTGTACCTCGCCTTCCGCCCGAATTTAGCTGAGATAGGCTCCAGCATCTCCCGCGATCCCGAAAGGGACAAGAGGTAGAGAATGGATGGTTGGATGGATCTTCTTTCTCATGATATAGGACGCAGATGAAATGACTCATAAGTTGTGTAAAAAAACATTTAAATCAATGCTAGTGTTTTGTGTAATCCTGCTGCTGGCAAATGTGTGCTAGGTGGAGGTAACAAGACACAATCTGGATAAAATACAAAAAACAAAAACTGAGGATCGCACTCCTCCAAGCTGTCCACAAGGCGTCTTCGGATGTGTGCTGAGCGTGCCAAGGTGCCAAGGGCCCACTCCACGTGGAGACCACCCCATGCAGCGCTCTCCGCCTAGGCTTTCACTAACTTGTCATTCTGAATTACGGACGACGGCCGACTGGCGAGGATGAGCGACACATTCCTGTGCGCGGAGCAGCTTTGCAGCCAGGCTCTCCAGCGTGTCCTGGCAAGCCTCGCCTGCAGGCCTGCCAGACTGGGGGAGGCGGCCAAGTGTCTGGCCAAGGGGCTTCACTAATGCTGAATAAATGGAGAGGCTACAAAACAATATGTTTCAATGAAAGACGCTACCTGCATGTCAGATGTAATTGTACACATCAAGAGCCGCACTCGACATGAACACAAATGCATTTTAATATTTGCACCTTAGCAGTTTTCAATGGCGAGTCAAGTGATGTAATGAAATCAAACATATGCTCCCTCGCCAGGATTACGAGGCTCTCCAACTAATGTGTCAAGGGCGACGGGGGAGACGCGGCAATAAAAATGCGGTTTTAGTCGCCGTAAATTAGTTTGCCGAGCAACGGATTTCGCCGTCATTTGCATTTTGCATGTGAGCGGCCAAAAATACTTGGCGCGCCACCACTAACGGCGGCCTCAGAGGGCTTAATGGCACCGGCAGATGAGACGAAACAAAAATGGAAGACAATGCGAGAGGAGCGGGGAGGTGCCAGAATAGGAATAAAATAAAAGAAAGGTCGCATGTGAAGAGGAAACAAGAGGAAAATAGCTTGTGGTGCAGTGACGGGGGCAGCGGCCACAAATCTTGCGGGACGCGATGCTGGGATCAACATCAAGCAGCCAGCATGGATCACAGCCATGACTCACTTTGTTGCCGTGGATGTCAATGACTTATTCATAGACAATCATGAGCTCTGACTCTGAGGGCGGCCAACACGCTCATTTTCTGTGTGCTTCTACCCTACACACACCAATTTGTCCAGCAAAGTCACAGACGACGCACAGGGACCACCTATCAGATGTTTGTTTTTTAAACATAACATGTTGTTTAACTCCAGTCCTGCAGGTGGCGATAATGTGCAACGTAGTTGCACAGTCAAATAGCACAAAATAAAGAAGTCACTTGGTTCTACGTGGAAAAATGACTACCATATAATAATAATAATAATGGATTAGATTTATATCGCGCTTTTCTATTGTTAGATACTCAAAGCGCTCACAGAGAAGTGGGAACCCATCATTCATTCACACCTGGTGGTGGTAAGCTACATCTGTAGCCACAGCTGCCCTGGGGTAGACTGACAGAAGCGTGGCTGCCAGTTTGTGCCTACGGCCCCTCCGACCACCACCTATCATTCATTCATCATTCATTCACCGGTGTGAGCGGCACCGGGGGCAAGGGTGAAGTGTCCTGCCAAAGGACACAACGGCAGCAATTTGGATGTCAATAGGTGGGAAGCGAACCTGCAACCCTCAGGTTTCTGGCACGGCCGCTCTACCCACTACGCCATTAAAATTTTTTTTTTTTTTTTGGGTCCTGTCCAGCTACTCAGGCAAATCATACTGTTGATGTAGATGTCCATATCAGCTGTAGGATACTTCTCTTTTTGCCTTATTTGTATTTGACTCTGTTAAAATGTATCATTTGGTGCAAGAGGGGATAGCAAGAGAAAAAACGGAAGTCAGAGGGGGAAATTGTGGGGACAAGAGAGAGGATAAGACAGAGAGACAAAAACAACAACAGCAAACACAACAACAACAACAACAACAACAATAGAACAACATCAGCAAATACGATATGTACAAATAAGATAGTAAAAGTGATAGCAAAGAAGCAGTTATTGAAGTAAATATTAATAATATATAAAAGGCAATGAACATTATTGCACTACAAAGGGAGGAATACAAATACCAATAGAAATAGCACTATTGATAATGAATAATAAAAATAATTTACCTCTATCATCAACAATACAATTGTTCAAATGCGACAATACATGGATGTAATGATAACTTAAAATACAAAAGAAAGCAGATAAATGGAGGGAAAGAAAGACAACCCAGCTACATTAACCTTGTAGATTGTTATTGTATCAAGAGGTTAAGCTTCGTCAGTGTGCCACGTGTTACCCAGTTTCCCCTAAGGTAACAACATCGATATCCATTTGATGAAACGTGATTATAACTTGTATATGTATATCTATGTTTGTACAGTGAATTTATATGTACATTAAGCGTATATGTATGACAACTAAATTTTTTGACGTCACATTTTTTACATTTTGCTTCTCCATGACTTGTAGTTTGTTTTGCGAGCAGTGGTTCTCATACTTTTTTCACCAAGTACTACCTCAAAACACACTTGGCTCTCCAATTACCACCAAATTGACCAACATTAAAATACAGTAGCATAGTCGGTCTAAGTATTCATTAAAAACAATGGAGAGTTTTTTTTTAACAAGTATATTTAATATTTTTGGCCACTATAACATTACACACATTTTGTACAGTAACACTGTGTTTGAATATGGGAACATAAAACACTGTACTTTAAAAAGGTATTATTTGTTGTACCACTAGATGGAGCCTGCATACCACTAGTGCCGGGGTCGGCAACCCGCGGCGCTGGGTATATAAAAAATGGAAAAAGATGAGGGGAAAAAATGTTTTTTTGTTTTAATATGGTTTCTGTAGGACAAACATGACACAAACCTCCCTAATGTTGTAAAGCACACTGTTTATATTAAACATGCTTCTCTGATTCAAGTATTGACTTTTGTTGAGTGTGCTAATCAGACATATTTGGTCACTGCACGACTGCAAGCTAATTGATGCTAACATACTATTTAGGCTAGCTATATGTACATACAGTATTGCATCATTATGCCTCATTTGTATGTATATTTGAGCTCATCTAGTTTCCTTTAAGTCCTCATAATTAAATTTAGATCTCATGACACACTATCTGTATGTAATATTGCTTTTAAATTTTTTGCGGCTCCAGATTGATTTGTTTTTGTATTTATGGTCCAATATGGCTCTTTCAACATTTTGGGTTGCCAACCCCTGCACTAGTGGTACACGTACCACAGTTTGAGAATCCCTAGTTTAGACTTAGACAATCAATCAATGTTTACTTATATAGCCCTAAATCACCAGTGTCTCAAAGGGCTGCACAAACCACTACGACATCCTCGGTAGGCCCACATAAGGGCAAGGACATTGGTGACAATGATGACTATGAGAACCTTGGAGAGGAGGAAAGCAATGGATGTCGAGCGGGTCTAACATGATACTGTGAAAGTTCAGTCCATAATGGATCCAACACAGTCGCGAGAGTCCAGTCCAAAGCGGATCCAACACAGCAGCGAGAGTCACAGCGGAGCCAGCAGGAAACCATCCCAAGTAGAGGCGGATCAGCAGCGCAGAGATGTCCCCAGTACATGGCCACCGGATCGGACCGGACCCCCTCCAAAAAGGAGAGTGGGACATAGAAGAAAAAGAAAAGAAACGGCAGATCAACTGGTCTAAAAAGGGAGTCTATTTAAAGGCTAGAGTATACAAATGAGTTTTAAGGTGAGACTTAAATGCTTCTACTGAGGTGGCATCTCGAACTGTTACCGGGAGGGCATTCCAGAGTACTGGAGCCCGAAATGAAAAAGCTCTATAGCCCGCAGACTTTTTTTGAGCTCTAGGAATCACTAATAAGCCGGAGTCCTTTGAACGCAGATTTCTTGCCGGGACATATGGTACAATACAATCGGCAAGATAGGATGGAGCTAGACCGTGTAGTATTTTATACGTAAGTAGTAAAACCTTAAAGTCACATCTTAAGTGCACAGGAAGCCAGTGCAGGTGAGCCAGTACAGGCGTAATGTGATCAAACTTTCTTGTTCTTGTCAAAAGTCTAGCAGCCGCATTTTGTACCAACTGTAATCTTTTAATGCTAGACATGGGGAGACCCGAAAATAATACGCTACAGTAATCGAGGCGAGACGTAACAAACGCATGGATAATGATCTCAGCGTCTTTAGTGGACAGAATGGAGCGAATTTTAGCGATATTACGGAGATGAAAGAAGGCCGTTTTAGTAACGCTTTTAATGTGTGCCTCAAAGGAGAGAGTTGGGTCGAAGATAATACCCAGATTCTTTACCGTGTCGCCTTGTTTAATTGTTTGGTTGTCAAATGTTAGAGTTGTATTATTAAATAGAGTTCGGTGTCTAGCAGGACCGATAATCAGCATTTCCGTTTTTTGGGCGTTGAGTTGCAAAAAGTTAGCGGACATCCATTGTTTAATTTCATTAAGACACGCCTCCAGCTGACTACAATCCGGCGTGTTGGTCAGCTTTAGGGGCATGTAGAGTTGGGTGTCATCAGCATAACAGTGAAAGCTAACACCGTATTTGCGTATGATGTCACCTAGCGGCAGCATGTAGATGCTGAAGAGTGCAGGGCCAAGGACCGAACCCTGGGGAACTCCACACGTTACCTTAACGTAGTCCGAGGTCACATTGTTATGGGAGACACACTGCATCCTATCAGTAAGATAAGAGTTAAACCAAGACAGGGCTAAGTCTGACATACCAATTCGTGTTTTGATACGTTCTAATAAAATATTATGATCGACGGTATCGAAAGCAGCACTAAGATCGAGGAGCAGCAACATAGATGACGCATCAGAATCCATCGTTAGCAATAGATCATTAGTCATTTTTGCGAGGGCTGTCTCCGTGGAGTGATTTGCCCTGAAACCGGATTGAAAGGTTTCACATAGATTGTTAGACGCTAAGTGTTCATTTAACTGCTCCGCAACAATTTTTTCGAGGATTTTTGAAATAAAGGGAAGGTGAGACACTGGTCGGTAGTTTACCATGAGGTCAGGATCGAAGTTAGGTCTTTTAAGAAGAGGATGAATAACCGCTTTTTTGAATGCTAGGGGAACAGTGCCCGAGGAAAGTGACAATACTTTTTTTCACAAACCAGTTTGAGTGCTGATAATGTTGCATTACGAATAGTCAAATAATTCAATGTTCTTATACGATTAATCACACTTTTGCATCTTGATCAATTGATTATAACTAACTGCAATTAAAACATCATTTGTTGTCTTACAGTCCAGACATACTACATGGTTATATCAGAATTTTATGAGTACCTCCAAATATGTTATGTGTATATGAAGAGACAGAAATATTGTATCGGATTTCAATCTTATAGCTGAGAAAACTAATGTATCAGCTGGCATCTAAATATTTTACACAAGCGCTGATACCAGCAGTCCTGCAGCGTGTTTACTTGTGCATAGCTGGACAGCCAGTTAACATCTAAATGTCCTCCAATAAGCAAACAAGGTTGGTCTTTTCTTGTATTCTTGTCAGGTAATTTACATTTACGAAAGGGAAACATGGTAGGATATAGTCTACTGGGAGGTTGCGGCTACACAGCAGTTAAGCACACAATAGCCCAGAAACTAGACATGTGAAATAAGTGTCCCTAATTGAAAAATATTGGAGTCCAAAACACCATGTTAGCGGTACTGAAAAAATCCATTAAAATCCCAATCTACTGTATTTTTCAGACTATAAGTCGCAGTTTTTTTCATAGTTTGGCCGGGGGTGCGACATATACTCCGTAGTGACTTATGTGTGAAATTATTAACACATTACCGTAAAATATCAAATATTATTTATCTCATTCGTGGAAGAGACGAAGAAAATGTTAGCAATCGTCACACACACGTCAACCAATAAGAATTTGGCGGGAGGGTCATGGCAGAAGTGTATTGTGGGTTATGGAATGCTAACTGCTAACTGCTACATGCTTCTGCCGTAGCTATTAAAATGGATCATTTCATCGTTGGCGGTAACTTATAAAAACTGAGAAGGGCTGAACAAAAATTGGACCGAAAAGGAAATCATGTACTGCAGATTACAAGCTGAATGTAGTGAAATATGCAGCACAAAACAACAAGAGGAAACGGCGCATACCTATGGAGTTGGCAGAGTTGTTTAGAAGCGACATCGAGGAAGAGGATTTCATCGGATTTATTGATTAGGAGTGACGGATTGTTTGGTAAACGTATAGCATGTTCTATATGTTATACTTATTTGAATGACTCTTACCGTATATATGTAATATGTTACGTTAACATACCAGGCACGTTCTCAGTTGGTCATTTATGCGTCATATAACATATCAACATAAAAAACACAAGATACACTTACAATTAGTGCACCAACCCAAAAAACCTCCCTTTTTCATGACAAAGGAACAAAATAAAAAATAAAATCTCTTCTTCACCACGACGGACCGATACAGGGTCTGCATCGCTGCAGAGATTGCACTGATACGCCTGTTGATCTCATCATCTACTCTTCCCTGTGTGACGTCTCGGTGGCATTGTGGTGACGAGTTGTTCTCTCGTGGGTGCAGCGGAAGATGGAACACAGCGTGAAGGTAGGAATAAGAATTTATTTATATAATTAAACAAACTAAGAACAAAAACACTTGCACAAAGACACTAACCAAAAACCAACAGAACTAGCTTGGGAGCTAGAAAGAACAAAGGGCGCTAGCGTGGAAGCTAGGGACTTAAACAAACAAAATAGCATATAAGCTAACAAGTATACAAAAAATAGATTTACCACAATGTTGGAAGAGCGGCGTCAGCTGTTGCGTGTTGCAAGCAAGGGTCCAAGACTGAATGTCAAACAGAGGCAGGTATATATAGGGAGATAAATGATCAAGGGCAGGTGCGCGTGATTAAAGCAGAGACAGGTGACACTAAATGGGTAACTATGACAACGGAAACAAAACCAGGAAGTGCCACAATGAACTGAGGAAGACAAATACTAGACAGAATGTGATAAACAGAACCAAAACCAGAATATGCCATGAGGAGGGCGGAGGGAGGACACGGTGGAGGGTCGCCAGGTTGCATGTCCCCGAATCCCCCGAGGACAAGCCATGTGGCGGCGGCGGATGGAACAACGCTGCCGTGAAAGTCTTGAGGGGCGTCCTCGTAGAGGCCACACACGTGGCTGACGTGGAGGAGGAAGCGCCCGGCGAGGAGGACGACCCCGTAGAGGCCACAGTCGTGGCCGACGTGGAGGAGGGTGCTTCAGCGCCGTCGTCATGGCAGGCTTGGAAGCTGCAGACGAGGGTGCGGGGACTGCAGCCAAAGCAGGCCCGAAAACAGCAGGTGAAGACGGGGCGGTTGCTGCAGCCAAATCAGGTGTCGTTGTTGTCGTGGAGACAGGCGTCGTCGTCGTGGAGACAGGCATGTGCGGCGTCGTCGTCGTGGAGACAGGCGGCGTCGTTGTGGAGACAGGCATGTACGCCACAGCAGACGAGTCAGGTACGGACGCCGCAGCAGACGAGTCAGGTGCAGAAGCCAGCCGAGGAGCCGGTGGAGAAGCCAGCCGAGGAGCCGGCACTGGTCTCAGCTGAAGAACAGGTGCTGGAGTGGGATCCAGCATGAAGTCCCGTGCTGGAGTGGGATCCAGCATGAAGTCCTGTGCTGGAGTGGGATCCAGCATGAAGTCCCGTGCTGGAGTGGGATCCAGCATGAAGTCCCGTGCTGGAGTGGGATCCAGCATGAAGTCCCGTGCTGGAGTGGGATCCAGCATGAAGTCTCGTGCTGGAGTGTGATCCAGCATGAAGTCCCGTGCTGGAGTGGGATCCAGCATGAAGTCCCGTGCTGGAGTGGGATCCAGCATGAAGTCCCGTGCTGGAGTGGGATCCAGCGTGAAGTCAGGTGCTGGAGTGGGATCCAGCATGATGTCCCGTGCTGGAGTGGAATCCAGACCTCGGCTAGAAGTATGACATGGACTCGGACTAAGACTATGACTAAGACTGGGACTATGACAAGGACAGGGACCAGGACTCGAACTATGGCTAGGACTAGGACTAAGACTATGAACATGACTAGGACTAGTACAAGGACTAAGACTATGAACAAGACTATGACTAGGACAAGGACTAAAACTATGAACATGACTAGGACTAGTACAAGGACTAAGACTATGAACAAGACTATGACTAGGACAAGGACTAAAACTATGACTAAGACTATGACTAGAACTGGGACTATGGCTAGAACTGGGACTATGACTGGGACTATGACTAGGACAGAGACCAGGACTCGAACTATGGCTATAATTGTGACTAAGACTTGGGCTAGGACTGGGGCCAGGGCTAACTACAGCTAGCCATGGTGCCGGTGGAGTCGGCCTAGGAGGAGCTAGCCGGAATACCGGTGGAGGAGGACGTATAGGAGGTTGCGGCCTGGCGGGACGAAAGACCGGTGGAGAAGGTCTTTGTGGAGGAAGAGGCTTGGCTGAATGCCGCTGTGCTACCTCCGTAGCACAGCTACCAGCACGAGCCCCCCCTTCCACAAGCGGATGCCAGGCGCGCTCTCCATGGTCTAAAACTACCCCTAGGGGTGGGTGGGGGGAGGAACAGAAAGAGGTAGACAGGGAGGATGGAACAGTCACTGGGGAAGGGGGCCAAGTCACAGGTGGTGTGGTTCCAGAAAATAAAGATTTATATTGGGACTCAAAACAAATGTCCTTAAGAAGTGTGATGGCTTCATTTAAATCCCCTGTGGACGACTGAGGGAGTGCATGTTTCGGAAAAAAATTCCTCATCTCCACTCTCCTCAGGAAACGTCGGAGGAGTGACGTCACGGCTGGAGTAACTGTGACAGACAGGCCAGCCGGAGGATTGAAAGGAAGGACAAAAAAAAGGATTACCAGACATGTAGGGTGAGTCCTGGAAGGGTTGGAACTGGCTGTGTCCATGAGGTAGTGATGGCGGGGTTAGCGCGTCTCTGTCGCTAGGCGAAGCCTTTCCTCGTGACTTCTGCCCTTGCTGACGCGTGCGAGCCGGGCGAGGCGGGACCACATCGAGGGGAGAGGCGTCGGGGGAAGCCTGGAGACGTCCGGGCTCCCAGATCCACTCTGGCGTGTGGCGAAAAGTCCCTGCCTCCATTGCTTGGGCTATCTGCCCCGTGAACTCATCAAATGCCTCTATTTCGGCTGCGAGAGAACGTTTACTTGCTTGGACTCTTCTGTGACGTCTCGGTGGCATTGTGGTGACGAGTTGTTCTCTCGTAAGTGCAGCGGAAGATGGAACACAGCGTGAAGGTAGGGATAAGAATTTATTTATATAATTAAACAAACTAAGAACAAAAACACTTGCACAAAGGCACTAACCAAAAAACAACAGAACTAGCTCAGGAGCTAGAAAGAACAAAGGGCGCTAGCGTGGAAGCTAGGGACATAAACAAACAAAATAGCATATAAGCTAACAAGTATACAAAAAATAGATTTACCACAATGTTGGAAGAGCGGCGTCAGCTGTTGCGTGTTGCAAGCAAGGGTCCAAGACTGAATGTCAAACAGAGGCGGGTATATATAGGGAGACAAATAATCAAGGGCAGGTGCGCGTGATTAAAGCAGAGACAGGTGACACTAAATGGGTAACTGTGACAACGGAAACAAAACCAGGAAGTGCCACAAAGAACTGAGGAAGACAAATACTAGACAGAATGTGATAAACAGAACCAAAACTAGAATATGCCATGATCCAAGACATGGATCATGACACCCTGACTAGTGAACAAAACCCCAGGGTACTTGAACTCCTCCTCAACCCGGAGCTGACACTCCACCCTTTTCTGGGAAAGAACCATGGACTAGGACTTGGAAGTGCTGATTTTTATCCCAGTTGCTTAACACTCAGCTGCAAACCGATCCAGTGAGAGCTGAAGATCTTGGTCAGATGAAGCCAGCAGGACACAACATCCGCAAAAAGCAGAGACCTAATCCTGCAGCCACCAAACCAGAGCCCCTCTACACCCTGACTGCACCTAGAAAATCTGACCTCAAAAGTTGTACAAATAATTGGTGACAAAGGACAGCCCAGGCGGAGTCCAACCCTCACTGGAAACGTGTCCGACTTACTGCCAGCAATGCGGACCAACATCTGACACTAATCATACAGGGAGTGGACCGCCACAATCAAGCGGACCGATACTCCATACTCTCTGAGCAATATCCACAGGACTTCCCAAAGGACTCGGTCGAATGCCTTTTTTGAGTCCTCAAAACACATGTAGACTGGTTGGGCAAACTCCCATGCACGCTCTAGGATCCTGACGAGAGCATAGAGCTGGACCACAGTTCAATCAATCATTTCCACTACCAAGACAAAAAACACACAGCTCCTCCTGAATCAAAGGTTTGACAATCCTGCAAAATTTCCTCTCCAGTACACCTAAATAGACCTTACCAGAAAGACTAAGGAATGTGAACCCACGATAGTTCGAACACACCCTCTGGTTCCCCTTTTTAAATAGGGGACCACCACCCCAGTCTGCCACTCCAAAGGCACCGCCCCTGATATAAATGAACTGCTGCAGAGTCTGGTCAACCACGACAGCCCCACTGCATCCAGAGCCTTAAGGAACGCCGGGCAGATCTCATCCACTCACGGGACCCTGTCACCGAGGAGTTTCTTAACTACCTCAGCCCCAGAAATAAGAGAGCCTAATGCGGAGTGCCCAGGCACTGCTTCCTCATTGTAAAACGTGTAAATGGGATTGAAGAGGTCTTTGAATTATTCCTCCCACCGATCCATAACATCCCCAGTCGTGGTCAACAGCACACCGTCCCTACTATACACGGTGTTGACAGTGCACGCTTCCCCCGCCGGCGGATGGTGGTTCAGAAACGCTTGTTGTTCTCCATGGCTTCTCCTCCCATGTCTGAGTTTTTGCCTCTGCAGCCTAAAGGCATCCCTCACTGTTGGTGTCCACCAGCGGGTTCTGGGATTCCCGCCAAAGCAGGCACCGACCACCTTCCGGTCACAGCTCCGATCGACCGACTGGAAAATACAGGTACATGGTCTACTCGGACTCAATATTTGGCACCTCCCTCGTAACATGTTATGAGTTCTCTTGGAGGTGAAAACTCTCTCTGACGGTAGACTTTGTCAGATGCTCCCAGCAGACTTTCCTCAATGCATTTGGACCTGCCAGGTCTGTCCGACATCCTCCCCCACCATTGGAGCCAGATTTACCACCAGGTGGTGATCAGTTGAAAGCTTCGCTCCTCTCTTCACCTGAGTGTCCAAAACATGAAAACGCAAATCCGATGATACAACCACAAAGTCGATAATGGAACTGCGGCCTACAGTGTCCTGGTGCCAAGTGCACATATGAACACCCTTATATTTGAACATGGTGTTCGTTATGGACAATCTGTGATGAGCACAAAAGTCCAATAACAAAACGTCACTGTGGAGAGACGGAGCCGAGGAGCCGACAGCAGGGTCGGACAAATGCCGGTCCTACCCGCAATGGCGGCCAGGAGGTGGGGCGTGCGGCGGAGAGAGGAGGCGCGGGACGCACTCAGAACGACGCTCCAGCCAGCCAAGTCAGGTGCGTTCACCACACACCTGCGCTCAATCTGCTCATCTATTGTTACAGCACAAAAGAGGGGAAGGAAGAACGTTCGGGGAGGAGTAGGCGAGGAAACCACGGCAACCAGACAACGAGCACGACGATCGAGGACAAGAGAGTGAGATGACGACCCCCCGCAACGGACGCAAACGCCGGACGCCGAAAGGCGTGCAGCGGCGGCAAGCAGGAAGAGCCCGCGCGCTGAAAAGTGACGCGATCGGATGGTCAGAGGAAAACAGGTTTATTGAAATAATAAACACAAGTCAAACCTGCTATGATGCGTCTTGTGTCCAGTGTCACGGCAACCCACACGGTGACGGCGGCTGGGAGTCCGCCACAGTCACTCTGGTTGAGATCAGGGCGGCCATTTCTCCCAAACACACCTTTCCAGGTCTTACAGTCGTTGCCAACGTGAGCATTGAAGTCCCCCAGAGGGAGCACTCTCCAGTATTCCCCTCTTGGGCCTCCAAAAGGGCGAGTATTCTGAACTGCTTTTTAGTGCGTAAGCACAAACAATGGTCAGGACCCGTCCCCCCACTAGGAGACTGAGGGAAGCTACCCTTTCGTCGACCGGGTATGACTCCATTGTGCAAGTTCTGAGCTGCAGAGCAAGTATTGCCACCCCCTCCCGTCGCCTCTCACTGTTGGCAACACCAGAGTGGAGGAGAGTCCAGCCCCTCTAGACAGGACTGGTTCCAAAGACCTTGCTGTGCGTAGAAGTGAGACCGACTAGATCCAGTTTTTACGCACCAGCTCAGGCTTCTTCCCCCCAGCAAGGTGACGTCCCATGTCTAAGAGCTAGCTTCTGTAGCTGAGGATTGGACCGCCAAGGGCCCTGCCTTCAACTTCCGCCCAGCTCACATGTCACCCGACTTCTATGGCCCCTTCCATTGGTTGGTGAGCCCATTGGAGCGGGGAACCACAGCCTCTCTGGGCTTTTCCCGGCCGTGCCCCACCTCCATGACTGCCTCTAGAGGGTGGCCCCTGTGACGCCCGTCCGGGCGAGGGCAACCTTGGTCCTCGATTTTGTGTATTCATAGAAGTAAATGGTAAATTGTATATGGGTTAGACTTGTATAGGGCTTTTCTACCTTTTTTAAAGGAACTCCAAAATAGCGCTTTGACACTATTTCCACATTCACCCATTCACACACTGATGGCGGGAGCTACCATGCAAGGCGCTAACCAGGACCCATCAGGAGCAAGGGTGAAGTGTCTTGCTCAAGGACACAACGGACGTGACAAAGATGGTAAAAGGTGGGGATTGAACCAGTAACCCTCAGATTGCTGGCACGGCCACTCTCCCAACTTCGCCATGCCGTCCCCCCAGAGGTTTTTGAGCTGGTCTTTGTCTGGTCCCTCACCTACGACCTGTTTGTTATGGGAGACCCTAGCTGGGGCATAGAAGCCCCGGACCACATAGCTCTTAGGATCATTGGGATACGCAAACTCCTCCACCACAGTAAGGTAGCAGCTCAGGGATTTTTGCTTTTTAGAAAAGCAAAAATGTACATGAACAAAATAAAAGCAACTTTTTTTTTTTTAAACTTTTTTTTAAAGAAGGTCAGTCAGTGATCATTCACATATTTCTTCCAAACATTAATTCCTTAAGCGATAAAGGCAGTTTATCTGATCTTCTCTAGGATCAGATTGTTTTATCAGACAAACATGACGCCCAAAAGCAAATCCAAGTTTGACAACTACAGTTTGCATTTGTGTGAGCATGATCTCTCATATCTGGAGGCTAATTTGCTAATTGGGAAGTAGAAACAAATGAATAAAGGGCAGCAGGGGTTGAGCTGCATCGACTGCTGTTGCTAGAAAATAATTATCTCACCGTGTACCTTTGATATTACCTGACAGATTCACTCGGGTCACATCCAAAACAAATTAACGAGTATGTTGCGAGCATGCGCTCCACAGGCTCACATTAATGGCAGAATTCTTCTTGACAGAAGAGAAAACAATTTTAATCGCAATATATTTGATTAGCCTCGATTTAGTAGGATTCTGTACATTGAATGCGCAATTTGGTTAGTGAATAACTACTGTGACTGTTTAAGTTAAAGTTCCAATGATTGTCACACACCCACTAGGTGTGGTAAAATTTGACCCATCCCAATGTTCACCCCGTGGGAGGTGAGGGGAGCAGTGAGCAGCAGCGTCCACAGCGCTCGGAAATAATTTGGTAATTTAACCCACACACACACTAGGTGTGGCGAAAATGATTCTCTGCATTTGACCCATTACCCTTGATCACCCCCTGGGAGGTGAGGGGAGCAGTGAGCAGCAGCGGTGCCGCGCCCGGGAATCATTTTTGGTGATTTAACACCCAATTCCAACCCTTGATGCTGAGTGACAAGCAGGGAGGTAATGGGTCCCATTTTTTTTTAGTCTTCGGTATGACTCGGCCGGAGTTTGAACTCACAACCTCCCAGTCTGAGAGCGGACACTCTAACCACAAAGCCACTGAGCTAGACTGACTGTTTAGAAAATATTCATGCTGTAGAATGGATATTATTAAACTAAAAATGCCAGTGCCTAAAAACTGACACATTTTATGTTGTTAACAATTCTTTGTACAGCAAAAAGATACGAAAGTGTCATTCCCCAGAATTGGTGTCCTTTGCTTCTTGTAAGTCCTTCAAAATAAACTTAAATTTATGTCTCGTTGATAAATAAAAATCTGGATATAAACATATTGAACAACTCACAATGTGTACTAGCTCATCTCAGATACCTTTATTTCATTTTTGTAGAATGATCCAGGCCGAGGATAACTTTTGAGTAACAGGACTAAAAGTAACAGGGGTGAGGTTTTAAGCATTCAATTATCAAACACATGAAATATGGCTAAACGGGCAAATCTTAACAGCATGTTGACAATAACTAAGCACATTATGGTGCTACAATAACAAGTTGTTGAAAACGTCGTGGAATGATGACGCTTATGTTGACGCGTGTTTGTGACGTTATTGGTTGTAGCGGACATTTTTTCCCAGCACCACTCACGGCTAAAAGTCGTCCGATTTAATCGCATAATTACACAGTATTCTGGACATCTGTGTTGCTGAATCTTTTGCAATTTGTTCAATTAATAATGGAGACTATAATGAAGAATGCATTTGGTGGAAAACGGTGTATTTCAGCCGGCCGTAGCAACACAAACACAGCCGGTGTTTTATTTGTTTGTTGTGGAGCTTTAATATGGAACAGAGCGGTCAAGCGAACATGTTTCTCTACCACACGTCAACCGGCAGGTTTCGGTGAGAAAATTGTGGCAATAAGTTGGCTCTTACCGTAAACGTGAGCGGAACTTGTGTCGTTCTTCCTGCAGCTGTCAAAAAGGCAGCTGCAACTTTCTTGGCTCCTCCATGGCTTCACTCAGACACACTGGCGGTCACCACAACCCTCCAACTTTCAGGTATGACTTTTTAATCTCACTAAAACACTAGTAAAACAATAATCAGATAAGGGATTTTCCAGAATTATCCTAGTAAATGTGTCTAATAACATCTGAATCGCTCCCAATGCCCTTGTCTTTTTTTTCTCTTCTAGTCCTTCACCCTCACCATCCTCATCCACAAATCTTTCATCCTCGCTCCAATTAATGGGGAAAATGTCGTTTCCTCAGTCGGAGTCGCTCCCGCTGCTGGTGTCCATGATTGTAATCAATGTGCGGATGTGAGGGAACCTCACACCGGTGACGTCTCGCGCACATTGGCTTCTACTTCCAGTACAGGCAAGGCTTTTTTATTAGCAACCAAAAGTTGCAAACTTTATTGTCGATATTCTCTACTAAATCCTTTCAGCAAAAATACGGCAAAATCGCGAAATGATCAAGTATGACACATAGAATGGACCTGCTATCCCCATTTGAATAAGAAAATCTCATTTCAGAAGGCCTTTAAAACACTTGCATGTGGTCTACACAGTATGTTATGGTGGTTCTTTGGCTAAAACTACATAGATTGTGTTTTACAGACCATCTTCAAGCCACTTTCTGACCGTCTCGTCAGGATACAACATTTTGTGGGCGCTCTTATTTACGTGCCTTCACTGTGTCATCTCCCCTTCAGCCATGTTGAAGTTTTTAGCATTTCCATATCGAGTTTACTTACAGATATGAAATCAAGAAATACAAGTTCAGTACAGACTTAAATTCAAAAATATATCATTTAATAACTTATAAACAAGCTCCTACCTTAGCTAAAACTGATTATTACTCCAATATCATCTGCCTCAATTAGAATAATCCTAAATATTTGTTTAAAATAGTAGCATCGATAACCCAAGAAGGGACTACTCCCAGTAGCTCCAACCACTTGGCTGATGACTTTATGAAATTCTTTACTAAGAAAATTTAACTCATTAGTCCCAGCTCCAACTGGGTTCTATAAACCCAGATAGGAATGTACGTACTTCGGCAAATGCCTTCTAATATAATCTCTCTCATTTTCAAGAAAATAACATTGGAGAAATTCTTGCAACTCGTAAATGGGACAAAACAAACATCATATATATTTGACACACTTCCTGGGGAACTTATCAGGGAGCTGTTTGTAATATTAGCACCATCAGCGCTAAATATTATTTACTTATCACTTTCCTCTGATACTGTTCCCTTTGCATTCAAAAAAGTGTTTATTCATCCTCTGCTCAAAAGTACTAACCGCGATTCTGACCTTCTGCTAAATTACCGGCCATTGTCCCACCTTCCGTTCATCTCTAAAATTCTCAAAGCAGCTAAATGAACACTTGGTGTCTAACAATCTCTGTAAACCTTTTCAGTCCAGTTTCAGGGCAAAACACTTTACTTAGACTGCCCTTGCAAAAGTGACTAACTATCTATTGCTAACTATGGATGCTGATGTGTCATCATCATGTTGCTACATGATCTCAGCGCTGCTTTCAATACCGTCAATCACAAAATTCTATTAGAACGTATCAAAACGCGGATTGGTATGTCAGACTTTTCCTTTTCTTCGTTTAACTCCTATCTTACTGAAAGGATGGACTGTGTATCCCATAAAAGCGTTACCTCAGAATATGTCAAGGTAACTTGCAGAGTTCCACAGGGTTTGGTTCTTGGCCCTGCACTCTTCAGTTCCAAATGCTGCTACTAGGCAACATCAGATGCGAATACGGCCTTAGCAATGCCCATAAAACTGACCAACATGCCAGATTGTAGTCATCTGGAGGTGTGTTTAAATAAAATTAAACAATGGATGTTGAGCAACTTTTTGCACCTTTATGCCAAGAAAACAGATACCACCTTAAAATTTGACAACAAAACGATTGTACAAAGCACCTCAGTGAAAAAATCTGCATTATTTTCAACCCAACTCACTTGTTTCAATTGCACATTAAGCGTGTAACCAAAACAGACTCCTTTCATCTCCATAACATCGCTAAAATTTATCCCATTTTGTCCACGAGCAACAATGAGATCATTAGTCTTCCGTTTGTTACGTCTCGTTTTGATTACTGAAACATATTATTTTCCAGTCCCCCTATGTTTAGCATTAAAAGATTACAACTGGTACATTTTAATTTTCCGGAGGGAACTCTCCTGAAGGAATCAATAAAGTACAAACCCCGTTTCCATATGAGTTGGGAAATTGTGTTTGATGTAAATATAAACGGAATACAATGGTTTGAAAATCCTTTTCAGTCCATATTCAGTTGAATAGACAAAATATTTGATGTTAAAACTGATAAACATTGTTTTGTTGTTGCAAATAATCATTAATTTTAGAATTTGATGCCAGCAACACGTGACAAAGAAGTTGGGAAAGGTGGCAATAAATACTGATAACGTTGAAAAATACTCATCAAACACTTATTTGGAACATCCCACAGGTGTGCAAGCTATTTGGGAAGAGGTGGGTGCCATGATTGGGTATAAAAGCAGCTTCCATGAAATGCTAAGTAATTCACAAATAAGAATGGGGTGAGGGTGACCAATTTGTAAGCAAATTGTCGAACAGTTTTAAAACAACATTTCTCAACGAGCTATTGCAAGGAATTTTGGGATTTTACCATCTACAGTCTGTAAAATCATCCAAAGGTTCAGAAATCACTGCACGTAAGCGATGATATTATGGACCTTTGCTCCCTTGGGTGGTACTGCATCAAAAACCGACATCGGTGTGCAAAGGATATCACCACGTGGGCTCAGGAACACTTCATAGAACCACTGTCAGTAACGACAGTTGGGCGCTTACATCTGTAAGTGCAAGTTAAAACTCTACTATGCAAAGCGAAAGCCATTTATCAACAACACCCAGGAACGCCGCCGGCTTCTCTGGGCCCGGGCTCATCTAAGATAGACTGATGCAATGTGGAAAAGTGTTCTGTGGTCTGACGAGTCCACATTTCAAATTATATTTGGACACTGTGGACGTGGTGTCCTCCGGAACAAAGAGGAAAATAACCATCCGTATTGTTATAGGCGCAAAGTTTAAAAGCCAGCATCTGTGATGGTATGGGGGTGTATTAGTGCCCCATACAGGTTTTGGAGCAACATATGTTGTCATCCAAGCAACATTATCATGGACGCCACTGCTTATTTCAGCAAAACAATGCTAAGCCACGTGTTACAACAGCGTGGCTTCGTAGTAAAAGAGTGCAGGTACTTTCCTGGCCCGCCTGCAGTCCAGACATGTTCCCCATCGAAAACGTGTGGTGCATTATGAAGCGTAAAATACGAAAACAAGACCCCGGAATGTTGAACAACTTAAGCTGTACATCAAGCAAGAATGGTAAAGAATTCCACTTTCAAAGCTCCAATAATTAGTTTCCTCAGTTCCCAAACGTTTATTGAGTGTTGTTAAAAGAAAATGTGATGTAACACAGAGGTGAACATGCCCTTTCCCAACTACTTTGGCACGTGGTGCAGCCATTAAATTCTAAGTTAATTACTATTTGCAAAAACAAAATAAAGTTTATGAGTTTGAACATCAAATATCTTGTATTCGTAGTGCATTCAATTGAATACGGGTTGAAAAGGATTTGCAAATCATTGTATTCTGTTTATATGTACATCTAACACAATTTCCCAACTCATGTAGAAACGGGGTTTGTACTATCTATCCATCTATCCATTTATCTATCTATCTATCTATAAAATGAGCGGCTGCTCAACTTTTGACAAGAACAAGAAATTTTGATCATAATACGCCTACACTGGCTCACTTGCACTGGCTTCCTGTGCACTTAAGATGTGATTTTAAGGTTTTACTACTTACGTATAAAATACTAAACGGTCTAGCTCCATCCTATCTTGCTGATTGTATTGTTTCATTTGTCTCGGCCAGAAATATGTGTTCTAAGAAATCCGGCCTATTAGTAATTCCCAGAGCCCAAAAAAAGCCTTTGGGCTCTGGAGCATTTCCTATTTGGGCTGCAGTACTCTGGATTGCCCGACCGGCAACAGTTAGAAACAGTAGAAGCGTTGAAGTCACCTCTGAAAATTCACTTATATACTCTAACCTTTATATACACAACTTTTAGAAGCGTTGACCTGCCGATTCTCTTTTCTGCTCTGCCTCCCCACCACGGATCGGTTTCCACGAACGGTCCCGTGGTGGACCACTCCTATGCATCAGTTGGTGATGTCTCTGCGCTGCCCACTTGTCAACATCTAAGAGGATACATTGCACCGGTCAACCAGGGGGTTGAGTTTTTTTCTTGGCTGGATGTGGGTTCAGATCCAATGATGTTGTTGGGGTTTGTGAAGCCCTTTGAGGCACTTGTGATTAAGAGCTAAATGAATACATTTAGATTTTTGATTGATTGAACTATACACTACTTTGTATTAGAAATGGCAACAGCAGAGGTTGCATGTGCATGTGCTAGCCAGTCTGCCCCATCAACAAGAGGACAGAGAAAAAGAAGGAACTTATTGATTATAATGTCGGACTACAATGGCGGACTCGCACAAAGCTATTCGGGCAAAACTTTACCATATCAATCAATCAATGTTTATTTATATAGCCCCTAAATCACAAATGTCTCAAAGGGCTGTACAAGCCATAACGCCATCCTCGGTTCAGATTCCACATCAGGGCAAGGATAAACTCAACCTAGTGGGATGACAATGAGAAACCTTATGGAGATATAAGCTGACAATAATGGGAAAAATGTCTCAAATGGGCAAATTCCAAATGGCTCGTTTGGAGGAAGTATAAAGAAAGGACAGAATTGTTTTATAAATACCATATTTCCTTGAATTGCCGCTGGGGGCGCTAATTAATTTAAAACCCTTTCTCACCCCTGCGCTTACCAAAGGCATGCGGTAAAAGTAAGCATGCTATAATTATTTTAAAACCTCTGCTCACTCCGGCACTTACCAAAGGTATGCAGTAAACATTTGAGTGTGATGTAAGATTGGACCTTAAATCCTACTGAATAGCTCTTAATCTTCTTCCCTTTATGCGATTTCAAACTACCGGTTTTGTAATCAGCCTCCTCCATTTTAAAAATGATGACAGGGGAAGTGTCGTTTGTGACATCACGAGTTTGACCAGGCGGTAATACTAAGCATGCGCTAATTATTTTGGGAAGCGAGTTTGACCCGGCAGTAATTCAAGGCAGGCGCATACTATATGCCCTGCTGCTATTCAAGGAAATACAGTATCTCTGCAATGCCTCCATGGTTTGATTTCAAATGTGTGGACAGATCACAAGTACGTCAAAACAGGTACCAATAGATAAGAAAAGTTGTTTTTGGGACCAATTATTCCCCTTTAAAGCAAACGACCCATTGAGAGGGTGAAATAGCAGACAAGAGGGGCGTATGGCAGTCATTATCTTGTTTATTAAAAGCAACCTTTCTTCTCTCCCTAACCCCTCACCCCCCACCCCCCTCCGGTGCAACCAACCGCACATATTTCCAACGGCCAAGCTAGGCGGCGTGCACCCACATGTGCTGCTGAGGAGGGGGGCTTGGTGGGGGTCAGCCAAGTTGAATGCAGGAAGGGTATCATGTGAGTCAACCCAAAATCATCACTTCTGTAGCGCAAGCGATGCAGAACATCGAAAGTCACATTCTGTCAAGGTTCAACCAAAACATGTACAGTATTTCCACATTTGCAGTTTATTTTCTCAAAGCACTAACAAAATATATTTGTTTCGTTAAAATGAACAATAAATGGACAACACCAACAAAGTAGGGTACTGTACTCAGGGCAACAAGGACATAACCAGGCTGTGATAACCGAGTTAAAATTCAGTCACTTAGTCCTGTTTCCCTAGAGCAGTGGTTCTCAACCTTTTTTCAGTGATGTACCCCCTGTGAAAATGTTTTTAATTCCAGTACCCCCTAATCAGAGCAAAGCATTTTTGGTGGAAAAAAAAGAGATAAAGAAGTAAAATACAGCACTATGTCATCAGTTTCTGATTTATTAAATTGTATAAAATATTGCTCATTTGTAGTGGTGTTTCTTGAACTATTTGGAAAAAATAACTAAAAATAACTAAAAATGTGTTAAAAAATAAACAAGTGATTCAATTATAAATAAAGATTTCTACACAGAAGTAATCAACAAGACAAAGTGCCCTCTTTGGAGATTGGAATAGAGATTCATCTGGCTTCTTGAACTTAATTCTAAACATTTCTTCACAAAAAAAAAAACAATCTTTAACATCAATATTTATGGAACATGTCCACAAAATATCTAGCTGTAACCACTGAATATTGATTGCATTGTTGCATTTCCTTTCACAGTTTATGAACTTGCATTCATATTTTGGTGAAGTATTGTTCAATAAATATATTTATAAAGGATTTTTGAATTGTTACCATTTTTAGAATATTTTAAAAAAATCTCACGTACCCCTTGGCATACCTTCAAGTTCCCCCCGGGGTACGCGTACGCCCAATTTGAGAACCACTGCCCTAAAACTTTCTCAACTTTTAAGTGAGTCTGGTGAGTCTACCTCACTATGCAAAAGCGCTTTGAGTCACTCGAGAAAAGCGCTATATAAATACAGTTCACTTCCCTTCACATTATTCCACAAATCACTTAATCCACAACAAGTTGCATCATTCACATCATCTGCAGGCCATTGGAAGGTCAAAATTAAGTTATATCATTATTTTTTTGTATGTTGGATGAGATTTCTACAATGACAGAGCATGGATTCCAAACTCTCAGCACAGTCCTGTTACTTACATCATTTTTCCAATGCTATTTGTTTATTTCTTAACGATTGTTTTTGTTTGTTGAATCACTGTAATGTGCTTAGTGTCAACATACTATAAGCATTAACAACATGTGGCAATATTTCGGGATACGAGCCGTCTTTCAGCTAACTGTTAAGCTTTACGTTATTCCCTTCCCCACCCCTAGCTGGCGTAGCAAATGTCACAACTACAACCCTAGACTAACACCCTCCCCCCTCCACATCCCAGCTCCCTGGATTGTAAATAATCAAATGTAAATAATCAAATGCATAGACCCTATTTTTTCGATTATAAGTCGCTCCGGAGTACACGTCGCACCTGCCGAAAATGCATAATAAAAAAGGAAAAAAATATATATACGTCGCACTGGAGCACAAGTCGTATTTTTGGGGGAAATTTCTTTGATAAAATCCAGCACCAAGAATAGACATTTGAAAGGCAATTTAAAATAAATAAAGAATAGTGAACAACAGGCTGAATAAGTGTACGTTATATGACACATAAATAACCAACTGAGAAGGTGCCTGGTATGTTAACGTAACATATTATGGTAAGAGTCATTCAAATAACTATAACATATGGAAGATGCTATACGTTTACCAAACAATCTGTCACTCCTAATCGATTAATTCGATGAAATCTTCTTCCTTGATGTCGCTTCTAAACAACTCTGCCAACTCCAAAGGTATGCACCGCTTCCTCTTGTCGTTTTTTGCTGCATATTTCACTACGTCCATCTTGTAATCTGCAGTACAGGATTTCCTCTTCAGTGCCATTTTTGTTCAGCCCTTCTCAGTTTTTATAAGTTACCGCCAACGATGAAAGGATCCAATTTAATAGCTACGACAGTAGCATATAGCCGTTAGCATCCCATGACCCACAATGCACTTCTACCATTACCCTCCTCGCCGAATTCTTATTGGTTGACGTGTATGTGACGATTGCTGACATTTTCTTCGCCTTTTCCGCGAATGAGATAAAAAATATTATTTGATATTTTACGGTAATGTGTTAATAATTTCACACATAAGTCGCTCCGAAGTATATGTCGCACCCCCGGCCAAACTATGAAAAAAACTGCCATTTATAGTGCGAAAATACGGTAGATTGGGAATAAATAAGAATGACGATTTGGATTTGAATCGATTTTTTTCAGTGCCGCTAACATGGTGTTTTAAACTGCAATATTGTTCACTTAGGGACACTTATTACACATGTCTAGCTTCTGTGCTATTGTGTGCTTAACTGCTGTGTAGCCGCAAGCTCCCAGTGGACTATATCCTACCATGTTTCCCTTTCGTAAATGTAAATTACCTGACAAGAACACAAGAAAAGACCAACCTTGTTTGCTTATTGGAGGACATTTAGATGTTAACTGGCTGTCCAGCTATGCCCAAGTAAACAGGCTGCAGGACTGCTGCGACTCAATATGTTCACTGCCTGCTGTAAATATCCTCCTACCATTCAGAACTCAACTGTTTCAATGTCCATTTCTCAGATGATGCAATTGTTGATGACGGAATTGCTGATATCAACCACATCTCGCCCCCCCCCCCCCCCCCTTCCACAACCCACCCCCCGATCATAAATAATTCAATGTATATACTCTGATGTAGGGCTGGGCGATATTGGCTTTTATTAATATCGCGATATTTTTATACCATATTGTGATATACGATATATATTACGATATTTTGCCTTGGCCTTGAATGAACACTTGATGCATATAATCACAGCAGTATGATGATTCTATGTGTCTACATTAAAACATTCTTCTTTATACTGCATCAATATATGCTACTTTTAAACTTTCATGCAGAGAGGGAAATCACAACTAAGTCAATTGACCAAAAGTGTATTTATTAAATACTCTTCATTCTCTCACGGGTGACTTTTTAAATGAAAGAATAAATTAATAGTGTTGCTACCTTTTTGTAGTAACACTTCTGCTGCATACTTTGCATATTGCTGTTGTCTGCTGAATATCTTCCCGCTTGAAGCCAAACCACCGCCAGATGATGGACCCCCTGCTCTTTATGTCGGGCATTTATTGTTCTTCCTCCATTTGTGATCAGTTTCGCACCTTCTCTCTCTTGTAATGTCACAAGCTCCGCTCAGCTCTCCTTGCACCACCTGCCTCAGCTAACGTTTGCCATTTTGCTCCCTCTCTGGTCGGTGAGAGCGTATGATGCTAGACGCGCGACAGTATGTAACGTATGTAAGAAGGCGGGCTTGTTTTCCGTGTCTGTGAGAAGGACAGACGAGGAGGAGTGAGAAACGCCTGTATTCTAATGCCCTCAGCCAACGTTAGCCATACTGCTAACTTTCTGGTCGGCGAGAGCATATGACGCTAGACGCGCGAGAGTATGTGACGTATGTAAGAAGGCGAGCTTGTTTTCTGTCTCTGTGAGAAGGAGAGACGACGAGGAGGAGTGAGAAACGCCTGTATTTTAATGCCTGCAGCTAAAAGCAACTGTGTGAGAACATACATATAATGGAATATTACGATATAGTCATTTTCTATATCGCACAGAGACAAACCTGCGATATATTGTTTATATCGATATATCCCCCAGCCCTACACTGATGATTAACTTGTGTGATGACTGTATTATGCTGATAATATATATATATTTGTACCATGAATTGATTTACGTGGACTCAGACTTAAACAAGTTGAAAAACGTATTTGGGTGTTACCATTTAGTGGTCAAATGTACGGAATATGTACTGAACTGTGCAATCTACTAATAAAAGTTTCAATCAATCAATCAAAAAAAAAAAAAAAACAGCGAACCCAGTAAGATCCGACCAAAACATCCGTCCGGTCTTACATGCTAATATTAGCTTATAGCTAAAGATCAACATAACTTTGTTTTTCTGACCATTGGGAAGGAAGAAAGGGGAGGTTAAGGACAGTGCTAAGAAGAAGAAGTGGATGATATTTATTGGATTGAAGAAAGGCAAACATGACTGAGCGTGTAGCTAACTTGGCGAAGAAGAAGGAGCATATGTGCACCATACTGAATTGGAATGAGTCTAACAGGGGACATGTATCCATGAAAATATGAAGAAACTGATGTTGGTGTCTTTGAATGAGATTCTGTAGAAGTCCGCTTTGCAGGGTGAATGCTGAACGTTATTATTAGATACTTAATAAATCACTGTAGTTGTTAACACTACATTCTATTGTATTGGCTTTCATACAATATTTCTGCTCTGAAAGTTAGTTTTACTTTTTAAAAAGCATGTTACATGTTGAACAGGTGATGTTTTGGGCGGCCAATGACAGATTAAATTGATTTTAATTAATATCAATGAGAAATGCTGTTTTGCAATATGATATTTTACAAGCTGCGTCACGAAACCAATTAAACCTGTATGCTAAAGTACCACTGTTTATTACTTCTTCGCATATCTATGTTGGATTGGATTTGACCTACTGAATTATACAAAAGATTTTTCCTATGTGGTCCTTGTGTAAAAAAAAAGTGTGGCTTAAGCAAATGTTATACTTTTTCGACAGATTTAAATTCAATCCCAGGGCAAAATATGCGTTTAGTTTGGCTCAGGGGAGTTACAGTTTTAACAAACATTGTCTTGTCGTCACCATGTTTACCATTTACCGCCACCAGGGGGTCTTTGTACTGTACAGTGAACCTTCATTTTTGAAGTTTGTATATTGAAGCAAATTTCTCCATAAGAAACAATGTAAACATAAATATTGGGTTCCAGCCTTGAAAAAAGCCAATGTTTTAGTAAAAGTTTGTACACTTTGAACACAATATAAAGTGCCATACAGTACTGTATATAAAACATAACATAAGTGGTGATGGATTAACTTTCTATTGAATAACAAATTCAAAACAACAACAACTTGCTGAACTGTCCTCATTTGACACAACACAAACACACAGTTACTTGTCTTGTGGTGCACACACAGTTTGAAATCACAAAACTCTCTAACAGCCAGGGCTCCACAGTTATTAGAAAAATAAAATAAAATCATCTTTACTTTATTGTTTAATCGTCTTGGTGTTCAGTAGAAGAGAAGGGAGGAGGCAGTGTTTACAATGCTGCGGATACTTCCTGAATGTTTCAAAACACACATTGCTTGTTTATTGCTTTCTTTTAGACCATATTGAGCTAGCAAAACTTGAAAACTGCAGTAAAAAAGGCCCCAAAAAAAAGAATAAAAAATTATACAAAGTAGTAATTAGCACAGTCGCTAACAGCATCACTGCTTTGGTGACTGAATGGGCACAGGAGATTGATCAGGGCCCCCAATGACTGTGCTGCCTGGCACAAAATGGCTGCTTTCAAGGCAAACAATAGGTGGATGAAACTTTTGTACACGGTAGTGTTGTCCCGATACCAATATTTTGGTAAGGGTACCAAAATGTTTTCGAAATTTTTCGATACTTTTCTAACTTAAAGGGACCACAAAAAATTGCATTATTGGTTTCATTTTAACCAAAAATCTTACGGTACATTAAACATATGTTTTTTCATTGCGAGTTTGTCCTTAAATAAAATAGTGAACATACAAACTTGTCTTTTATTAGTAAGTAAACAAACAAAGGCTCTTAATCTAATCTGCTGACATATCCAGTAACATATTGTGTCATTTATCATGCTATTATTTTCTTAAAATTATTAAGGACAAAAATAATTATTAATATACTTGTTTATTTACTGTTAATATCTGCTTACTTTCTCTTAACATGTTTATCTACACTTCTGTCAAAATTTAATAATCATTTGTTCTTCTGCTGTTTGGATGCTTTACATTAGTTTTGCAACCAGTACTTTTCAGAGACGGTATAGTACCGAATATGATTCATTAGTATCGCGTTATTATATTAATACTGATATACCGTACAACCATACTACACTGATATAAGTTTCGTACACCAAAGCATATTTTTATCCGGTCTGTGGTTCAAAAAGTTCTTACAATGAGGGGTGTGTAAATCGAGGTTCCTCTGTACATTGGACATGGCTTTGATTTGTTGCAACAATCCAGTATGATATTTATTCTTTTGTTTCACACACAATTGTTAATCTAACACAGCCTGGCTCGTTAAAGTCCCCAGCTGACTTGCTGTTAATAAGCACCTTATGATGCCATATTTCAAGCTGCTAACTAATTATCAATTGAATTCTAATTATTTTTCAAAGGGTTATTTAGAATTGCCCTACTAACGTCTAAATCACAGAATCCGTTGTAGTGCAGGCATCTGTTGGGGCTTCCACAAATAGACGCAGCCTTCACTCACAGGAGGAAAAGTGAAATTTGCCAAAAGGAAGCAAAGTCATTGCCGCCCGTAAAAGTGTCAAAAACAGTCTTGGCTCACAGCTGCAAAAAGGTTTAGTGTGTTCAGGTTAATGTTGACAAGAAAAGGGAGTCTTTGTCTAAAAGAGATGGTTTTCGGCAACACTCATTTTGCAATATCTAACTTACGTATTGCAATAGGAAAACAGCCAATGATCAAACAATGAACCGCTTCTGAACTGTATGACTGCTTTACCGGACGCACGCTAGCAGATGAGACATAAATATTAAGAGTGACAGGTTCCTCCATTTAGACTCCAGAGGTCAAACCAAATTACCCAATTATCTTCCAAGTGTTAAAGTCGGGAACGCCGGCGCTCCAACGTGTTGTGCAGACTTGCAGGAGACTTCTTTCAGTGATTTATGGAAGAGGTGAATCCATATGTTGTCCAAATGTGATCCCGTGTAATGATTAGCACCCCTCACGACACCGCTACTGAATGACGCTCAGGCACGTTTATAGGCTACTAAAACAAAAAAGGGCTCCTTCTGAATCCGTTCATCTTACAAAAAACAATCATCACAGAAACCAAAGACACATTTTCTTCCCTTTCTTACAAGGCTTTGATGGCTACATAACACAAATTGTGCACAAGAATGAGTTAATTTGGGTGCTACAAATAAGTCTTGTATATTGTACCACGGTGACGTGTCGACAGCGCAGACAGTTCTCAGGCTCTTGTGGCTGTTAACGCTTTGCAGACGTATTTCTAATGTGGTTGGAGAGAGAGAAAAAAAACACTGCCAATCACATCTTGAGAGCAACGACAGCAGATCCATATGTCACACACTGTCATAAACATCTCCAATTAACATCGTGGTATGTGTGGTCCAGGTTTCCCCCAAAGACTCGCTGGTGTTTGCGTACATGCAACACTCGCTTTCAGACGTGGTTTTACCTTTGACCTCGATGCTTGTTATAATACTCGTTATAAAGTTAGCTTTACAACATGTTTTCATTGGTTGTTAAAGTACTGTGCATGCAGGAGAACTTGGAATATACTCCTCTGAACCCAGAACATTGGCGTTTTGCATAACAGGACTCGTTTGTAATTCTGGCAGAAGAAATAGACCCAAAATTACAATATAATGTGAACAGAAAGATTCCAGATTCCAGAAAACACAGAGTGAGATGTTCTACTTCTTGTGCGAAATACAAATGTATAAAATGAATTAAATTAAAATGACTAGTAAAACATTTAAAATGACTCCCTAGACACAACAAACAACTAAAACATTAAAAATGACTCTAAAACACATAAAATGACTCCTAGGAGATGCACAGTGACATCTAAAATGGTAAATGGGTTGTACTTGTGTAGCGCTTTTCTACCTTCAAGGTACTTAAAGCGCTTTGACACTACTTCCACATTTACCCATTCACACACACATTCACACACTGATGGAGGGAGCTGCCATGCAAGGCGCTAACCAGCACCCATCAGGAGCAAGGGTGAAGTGTCTTGCTCAGGACACAACGGACGTGACGATGTTGGTACTAGGTGGGGATTGAACCAGGACCACTGGGGTTGCGCACGGCCACTCTCCCACCTGCGCCACGCCGTTATAAATTACACATAACAAGACTCCTAAAAACACGTAATAAGACTCCTAAACATGTAAAAAGACTCCTAAAACACATAAAAATACTCCTAAAACACGTATAACGACTCTCAAAACAAATTAAAAACACAGAATGAGGTGTTTGCATCCTTTGCGAGCACATACACTTGGTGGCCTTGTAGGTGAAAAGCGAACGTGAATGGAAGACCTGAAGGATAAAAAATTTACGGGTGCGCATCATCAGTAGTGTTCCTCTGGGTCATTGGGTGTTTCGGCCTTTAACACTATACACCCTCTCCAGAGGCGGCCGGCTACAGGATGATCAGACCTGAGCTTGCGACCCAAGCACAATTAGCCATGAAAGTCACCTTGTTGGCAGACATATCAGGGGACTATGGATGGCAGGGGCGTCCGGTTCCCTGAGTCAGACTTTGAACATACAGACAAATAACAACACAGATTTGCCAAAAAATTGTATTTGTATTAAAAAAAAATACATGTGTGATCATTATATACTTGGGGTGTGCCATATTAGGCACCTCACGGTTCAATTTCATTACGGTCCGCCCTGAGATTGGTAGGTCATGGGTTCAAACCCCAGCCGAGTCATTCCAAAGACTATACAAATGGGACCCATTACATCCCTGCTTAGCACTCTGCATCATGGGTTGGACTTGGGAGGTAAATCACCAAAATGATTACCGAGCGTGGCCACCGCTGCTGCTCACTGCTCCCCTGAACTCCCAGGGGGTGAACAAGGGGATGGGTCAAATGCAGAGGGTAATTTCACCACACCTAGTGTACCCAGTGGTACTTTAATTTCAACGTTCTCCGATTTGATCATTAAACAATTACTACAATTACTATAGCATCATGTTCCCATGCAGTATTTATTTTGATATATTTGGTATATCATAGTCAGATCATATTAAAATAAAGCAAAGATTCAGAATATCAGACAGAATGATTTACCAAAGCAAAACTCTGCTTTTACTACTCAAACTGTAAGTTAATTATATAATAATAATTAATACTTATCTTAGACTTAGACAAACTTTATTGATCCACAAGGGAAATTGTTCCACACAGTAGCTCAATTTCTAAGGATGGAAAGGGTAAGAATGGAAAGGATAATGCAGGTAATTAGTAAACTAAAAATAGTACCATAGTAGCAAAATAAAATGCAACATACATGTAATATTTTCATATTATATATATATAGTATGTAATATACACTGATATATTAGATTATTATATTTTTATATAATATATACAAGATATAACAAATTTCAATTACCATTGTCACACCTATGGATCATGTTTTGTTTTGTCATGTAATGTTTTTGATTTAGGACATTCAGTCACGTTTTGCACTTCCTGGTTTTGTTTGCTTCCATGCCAACCTCATTAGTTTTCACCTGTCACGTCCCTGTTCTCAGCCTCACACCTGTTTTCATTAATGATCAGAACTATTTAAGTCACTCTTTTTCTTGTCTTCGTCCTGGGATCTTCTCATACTCACCCTACCCATGCTGTTCAAACCTTCACGTCCTCGTCCACAGTTCCATGCCGTGTAAGTTTTTTGTATTTATGCCATTGTGCTAGTTTTGTTTTGTTTGTATATAGTCATGCCATTGTGCTGTTTTGTTTTAAGTATAGTATAGATTTTTATCCGCCACAGAGCGCGTCCTTGGTTTGCCTTTTTGTAGTTTGTTTGTTTATTTAATAAATATCATGTACTTAAATTCATGCCTGACTAGTCCCACATCATCCTTGCATCGAGGAAGCACAAACATCCACAGTCCTTGCTTGACAACCCGGCCAGCGTTTGCTGTTATAACATATTTTGGTACTAACAGATTAAATACAACACATATGATTAACAAAAAAATAATTTTAGACAAAATTCTTAGGTCAACAAAAATCCTCTGCTTTTTCCAAAAAGTTCTACATTTAATACCGTCGGTTGTGTATAGTGTTGGAGTTTTTGGTGTCTTATAGTCCAACAGTTCCTGTGGCCATGTATGCCTCAGCCTGTGTTATGTGTGTGTGTGTGTGTGTGTGTGTGTGTGTGTGTGTGTGTGTGTGTGTGTGTGTGTGTGTGTGTGTGCGTGCGTGCGTGCGTGTGTGCGCGCGCGTGCGTGTGTGTGTGCAGTTGAGTGTGCAGAGAAAAATGTTTTTGTTGCTGTAGTTGCTTTGGCGAGTTTATGGCTGAGAGTAGTCAGTTTTACAAACCCTGTTTCCATATGAGGTGGGAAATTGTGTTAGATGTAAATATAAGCAGAAATCATTTTCAACCCATATTCAGTTGAATATGCTACAAAGACAACATATTTGATGTTCAAACTGATATACTTTTTTCTTTTGCAAATAAACATTAACTTTAGAATTTGATGCCAGCAACACGTGACAAAGAAGTTGGGAAAGGTGGCAATACATACTGATAAAGTTGAGGAATGCTCATCAAACACTTATTTGGAACATCCCACAGGTGTGCAGGCTAATTGGGAACTGGTGGGTGCCATGATTGGGTATAAAAACAGCTTCCCAAAAAATGCTCAGTCTTTCACAAGAAAGGAAGGGGCGAGGTACACCCCTTTGTCCACAACTGCGTGAGCAAATAGTCAAACAGTTTAAGAACAACGTTTCTCAAAGTGCAATTGCAAGAAATGTAGGGATTCTCAGGGCCCGAAATCATCTAAGATGGACTGATGCAGAGTGGAAAAGTGTTCTGTGGTCTGATGAGTCCACATTTCAAATTGTTTTTGGAAATATTTGACATCGTGTCATCCGGACCAAAGGGGAGGCGGACCATCCAGACTGTTATCGACGCAAAGTTCAAAAACAAACATCTGTGATGGTATGGGGGTGCATTAGTGCCCAAGGCATGGGTAACTTACACATCTGTGAAGGCACTAGTAATGCTGAAAGGTACATACAGGTTTTGGAACAATATATGCTGCCATCTAAGCGCCGTCTTTTCATGGACGCCCCTGCTTATTTCAGCGAGACAATGCCAAGCCACATTCAGCACGTGTTACAACAGCGTGGCTTTATAAAAAAAGAGTGCGGGTACTTAGGGCTGGGCGATAAAACGATAATAATATATATCGCGATAGACATGTGATCATCATCAATAGAAAATGGGGTCGATAAAACGTTCGATAATTTCCGTTAGAAAAAAATTGTAAGAAACGCAGAGCCTGAACTGCACGGCATTCTGGGGGGTGTAGGCAAAGGAAGGGCTTTAGCCTCTCGACCTGTCACGGCCGAGCCTGAACCGTAAGGCATTCTGGGAAATGCTAACAGGAAAAAAAAAAGCTACGATTGATTGATACTTTTATTTGTAGATTGCACAGTGCATTACATATTCCGTACAATTGACCACTAAATGGTAACACCCGAATAAGTTTTTCAACTTGTTTAAGTCGGGGTCCACGTTAATCAACGAAACGGGAATATGAGTGCGGCAGCACGAGAGGAAATTGTAAATAAAAAAGGAAACGTTACGTCACCAGTTTGGCAGTATTTTGGATTGTTTAAGTCCGATACGAATCAGAGTAATACTGTCTGCAAACTTTGCAAGGTCGTCGTCCCGACCAAGTCTTGGAACACGACAAACTTATTTTACCACCTGAGCCGCTCTCACCCGCTGGAGTACAGCAGCAAACAGCCACAACATCAGCTGGTGCAAGTGGAACAGCACCGAGTGCCATACGACAAAAATTCAAAACGTTATAAAGAAATAAGGGATGCAGTGGTGTATCAATTGGCGAAAGACATGCTACCGCTCAGCATAGTTGAGAAGTCTGGGTAAGCATTTATTTAAAGTCAATATTTGCACATTGACCAGTATTTTCATTTATTTGACTGTTTTTCTTAATGCTGACCTCTATCTAAAGGTTAAAGGTTATATTTAAAATAAAATAATTTAAATTCAGCCTTTTTACTCCTGGTCTTTATTTAGAATATATATATATATATATATATATATATATATATATATATATATATATATATATATATGTATTTTTATCAATAATTATCGATATCGACTGATATGAAACACTTATATCGTGATACATTTTTTTGTCATATCGCCCAGCCCTACGGGTACTTTCCTGGCCCGCCTGCAGACCAGACCTGTCTCTCATCAAAAATGTGTGGCGCATTATGAAGCGTTAAATACGACAGCGGAGACCCCGGACTGTTGAACGACTGAAGCTCTACATAAAACAAGAATGGGAAAGAATTCCACTTTCAAAGAAACACAGTGGTGAACTTTGGCACGTGTTGCAGCCATGAAATACTAAGTTAATTATTATTTGAAAAAAATAAATAAAGTTTATGAGTTTGAACATCAAATATCTTGTCTTTGTAGTGCATTCAACTGCATATGGGTTGAAAAGGATTTGTAAATCATTGTATTCCGTTTATATTTACATCCAACACAATTTCCCAACTCATATGGAAACGGGGTTTGTACAATAAAAAGTTTCTTGACAGACCACCTGCTCATTATGTGTAAAACGTGAAGCAAGGTAACTTTGCTCAGATCAAAGCATTACATTGACATTTAAAAATACACGTAAATATTAAAATCACCATTTGGCTAATAAGCCACCTGATATAGACCTGTATGCATCAAACAGACGTGAAAACATTGTATTTAATCCTCAAGGTTGTCAGGACTATTAAACCAATCAAAGATGGTTGGCACCAAGACAGGACAAAACAAACCAGACGAATGAATACATGCCAGTATAGTGGGTGGAAAATAAAACTGGGCCAGATCACGGGAACCCTTGGCGTTCCATTCTGTGGCGGCGAAAGTCAGCGGCCGTCCAAATCGGACACCCCGAGGAGGAGGAAAGTCACTTCAGCCGCAGTGATCTCATTCTCTCAAGTCAGCAAAGCTCCTGACCACAACTGGCAAACTGAGAGGGTTCACTCTTTGCTCATTTTGCCGGTTTGCTGCCCCCCTCAGCTTGGAGGATGAATTGCTGGTCAGTCATACATTTAATATACAGTAAGTGAGGATGCAGGATCCAAAGTGCCGCAAAATGGCAACAGAGTGGGTGATCCAACACCCTTTCTGGACCCAATGCTATGTGATGCATAAAACTAGCGCTGATAAAGGATCAGTGCCATGGGGGGAAAGGGGCTAACAACAGGACTGCTTGGTCCGCCGTGTTTGCATGTCCTGCTTGCTGATCCCTTCTAATTGGCCGTCATTACACCCCACATTAGCCTATCAGGCGTGGCCGAGCTGCTGGATGGCACGCTTTGCTAATTCTGAATTACACAACTCCGGGGTCCATGACGAGTATTGGCACAATCCATAACGGCTAATGTAAGCAATGGAACAGATGCCCACGGAGGAATAACACCGAACGTCGTCCAGTTAACCTTCTCGCAAGGCTGCTTCCGACCGGTGGCGGACTCGGTCAGGCGGCCATGATGGCGGTCATTCAACTGCGATTGTGTTTCACTCGCTGCTCTTAATTGTTTGTTAGTTGTACTTTAGTGTGTGAGGTGTCCTTTGTTTTTGCGTGGTCAATGGAGGCCTGATTACATCCCAACCAGTGTTTATGGAAGCTCGCTGCAAAAAGAGGGCAATCAACACAAACACGCTTGCACGTGGAGGACCAAACAGCCAAGATTACTTCCATGCTTGCTGGTGACGCATGGCTATAATTATTTGTTTTCGCTCGTTTGGAGGCATGTTAATAACCCTTTGCGCGAGCCGAGGAAGTAAAACAGTCATAACCTAGAACTAGAATTAGCAGACACAAGCCGACGTTTAGGATCAGCACCAAAAAGTCCTGAATTTAGTCAAAGAAAGACTATTGTAGGTACGGAACTCTTTGGAGGGAACTAGTACTGTAGTTTTTGTTTTTATTGTACAAACCCGGTTTCCAAATGAGTTGGGAAATTGTGTTAGATGTAAATATAAAGGGAATACAATGATTTGCAAATAATTTTCAACCCATATTCAATTGAATGCACTACAAAGACAAGATATTAGATGTCCAAACTCATAAACTTGATTTTTTTTTCTTCCAAATAATTCACTTATAATTTCATGGCTGCAACACGTGCCAAAGTAGTTGGGAAAGGGCATGTTCACCACTGTGTTACATCACCTTTTCTTTTAACAACACTCAATAAACGTTTGGGAACTGAGGAAACTAATTGCTGAAACTTTGTACCGTCGGTTGTGTGTAGTGTTGGAGTTTTTGGTGTCTTACTGTCCAACAGTTTCTGTGGCCATGTATGCCTCAGCCTGTTGTGTGTGTGTGTGTGTGTGTGTGTGTGTGTGTGTGTGTGTGTGTGTGTGTGTGTGTGTGTGTGTGTGTGTGTGTGTGTGCAGAGAAAAATGTTTGTGTTGCTGTAATTGCTTTGGCGTGTTTATGGCTGAGCGTAGTCAGTTTTACAAACCCTGTTTCCATATGAGTTGGGAAATTGTGTTAGATGGAAATATAAGCGGAAATCATTTTCAACCCATATTCAGTTGAATATGCTACAAAGACAGGATATTTGATGTTCAAACCGATGTACTTTTTTCTTTTGCAAATAATTAACTTAGAATTTCATGGCTGCAACACGTGTCAAAGTAGTTGGGAAAGGGCATGTTCACCACTGTGTTACATCATCTTTTCTTTTAACAACACTTAATAAACGTTTGGGAACTGAGGAAACTAATTGTTGAAGCTTTGTACCAAAATAACTAATTAGTGATTAAAGGGGAATTGCGCGTTTTTTTCGGATGTTGCCTATCATTTACAATTCTAATGTAAGATAAGAACACATATGTTTTTCTCTTTTTTATGCATTCTAACGCTTTAAAAAACATGAATTAAAGTCAATTTAGCAAATAGGAGCATCTCTCTTCCACCTATAAAGTCCTCTAAAAAACAACCAAACCCCTCCATCAATGTTTTATATACATGTTGTAAGTATGTATGTAATTAAATAACAGGCACATTTATAATAATATGTAACAATAATAAAAAATATACATTTTTCAGACACAATGTTCACTATCTCCTTTCAACAACAACTACTAGTAATCTTGACAGGCTTCGTGAGAGACAACAAACATAATCACTTACTGTACAATGTCTGCTCTCGCTGGGATGCCATCTGATACAATGATCATATCTTGTTGTGTAGATGAAGAATGAATCATAATCCCCACAAAGAAAAAGAAAAAAAGCAGATGCCGCAAAACAGCCTCTTTTCCGGGTCTAAGTTGCATATCACAGATGACCAACTTGTCAGTTTATGTCTAAAACTATTGAGGTGAGAGGCATGATTTATTGAATGATCAGGATGATGCCACAAATGACTGCGACGGTATTGCGCTCTATTGTAGTTTTTGTATATTTATTTTTTACATTGAACAAGATAGACAGACAACATTCACACAATCACACACTATGGTCAATTTAGTGTTGCCAATCAACATTTGAGGAGGTTGCGACTTGTCCAGGATGTACCCCGCCTTCTGCCCGAATGCAGCTGAGATAGGCTCCGGCGACCCCCCCTCCCCCATGACCACAAAAAAGGGACAAGCGGTAGAAATGGATGGATGGACATTAAACAAGAAAGCACAGCCTACCATGTCAAATTACTTGTGTGTTAAACATACTTGGCCAATAAATCAGATTCCGATTCTGATCTAGAATTAACTTTTACAACTCAGAGGCGATGAAGATGTCGCAGCCCAGTATGTCAAGACTGCAGCTGCACAAGCCGGTTAGCTGCTTGTGTTCACGGCGAGATTAAAAATAGTTTGTCTGCGTAAACGCTTATACTGGTAATAACAATGTTGCTAATACTTGGTTAATGTTTAAGTCACAATATGCAAACAAAGTATTTTTGGCAAATGTTAGATGCATTTTTAGATTGATTTAGAGGCAAAATTGTATATCTCCCATTGTTACAAATTAGAATGCAAAATAAAAAAATAATATTAAATGTGTTTTTGTCTCTCATAAGGATTGTGAATGATACACAAAATTCCCCCAAAAAAGTAGGGTTCCCTTTTAAGCGTAAACCACAATGAACTGCTATGGTATGCTTGGTGGAAACATGGCAAAAGATGTAGAGGACCACCGTCTTCTGGAGTGGACATTTGTTTGGGGTTCATTTTTTTTTCACTACTACAAATTTAGAAAAAAAAATTGCCCTGTTATAAAATGCCCACAAATGTCCACTGCAGAGGTTTCGGTTCCTCAGGAGTGGAAAACAATATTTGCAAGTACTATGCTGAGAAATGTGACAACATTGGCACTTACTTTATAGTTCTGGAGCTAAAAATGATGTCTATGAAATATACACAGTCATGATATTAGGCTTGTTTTCTTACAAGTTTGACAACATTTTGGAAGGTCCACTTTTAGCTCAAAAATGATAGCCTGCTGATGTCACGGAAAGAAGACTTGAGAATATGTAAACCCAAAACTAGAGAAGTTGGCACGTTGTGTAAATCGTAAAGAAAAACAGAATTCAATGATTTGCAAATCTTTTTCAACTTATATTCAATTGAATAGACTGCAAAGACAAGATATTTAATGTGCAAACTTAGAAACTAAATGTTTTTTGCTAATGATCATTAACGTAGAATTTAATGGCAGCAATACATTGCAAAACAGTTGGCACACGGGCATTTTTACCGCTGTGTTACATGGCCTTTCCTTTTAACAACACTCAGTAAATGTTTGGGAACTGAGGAGACCAATTTTTGAAGCTTTTCAGGTGGAATTCTTTCCCATTCTTGCTTGCTGTACAGCTTAAGTTGTTCAACACTCCGGGGTCTCCATTGTGGTATTTTAGGCTTCATAATGCGCCACACATTTTCAATGGGAGACAAGTCTGGACTGCAGGCAGGCCAGTCTGGTACCCGCACTCTTTTACTATGAAGCCATGCTGATTTAACAAGTGCTGAATGAGGCTTGGCATTGTCTTGCTGAAATAAGCAGGGGCGTCCATGAAAAGGACGTTGATTGGATGGCAGCATATGTTGCTCCAAAACTTGTATGTACCTTTCAGCGTTAATGGTGCCTTTACAGATGTGTAAGTTACCCATGCCTTGGGCACTAATACACCCCCATACCATCACAGATGCTGGCTTTTCAACTTTGTGCTTATAACAGTCCAGATGGTTCTTTTCTTCTTGCCCCATCCTTGTTTGTGAATGAATGAGCATTTCATGGAAGCTGCTTTTCCCCAATCATGGGACCCACCCGTGTGTCCAATTAGCCTGTTCACCTGTGGGCCCTGCGATGAGGTGGCGACTTGTCCAGGGTGTACCCCGCCTTCCGCCCGATTGTAGCTGAGATAGGCGCCAGCGCCCCCCGCGACCCCAAAAGGGAATAAGCGGTAGAAAATGGATGGATGGACCTGTGGGATGTTCCAAATAAGTGTTTTAAAGCATTCCTCAACTTTTGTCAGTCTTTCTTGCCACTTGTGCCACCTTTTTTGAAACATGTTGCAGGCATCAAATTCCAAATGAGCTAATATTTGCAAAATATAAAAAGTTTAACAATTCGAACGTTAAGTATATTGCCTTTGCAGTTTATTCAATTGAATATTGTCACACATGGACTTGGATTTGTTTTGCTTCTTCTACGCAAAGGATGATTGGCACAAGCCAGACGAGAGTATAAGTACATATTTGTTTATTTAAACACCATAATAAAAAATAAACAAACTAATGGCGCTCACAAGGAGGTACAAAACTTGGCTACAAAAATACAAACAGGAAAACAAAAACACTTGCACGATGGCATGAATGAACTATGGACATAAACAAAAAGACTTAGTACAAAAGCATTAAACTATGAACTATATACAACAACTTACAGTACAGGACATGGATCTATGGACGAGGGCATGAAGGAGATGCAGCAAGGATAAGGTGCGTGAAGGCATGAAGGCAAGCACATACAAAGTTCCCAGACTGATGGACAGAAAGTAAAATCCTTAAATACTGGCTGTGGTAATTAGTAACAGGTGTGAGGGGCTGAGGATCGGGGCGTGACTAGGGGGACCAGGTGGAAACTAATGGGTTGGCATGGATACAAACAAAACCAGGAAGTGCAAACGCAAGAACAATCCAGAAAACAAAAGAAAACATGATGAAACATAAAACCAGATTAACAGGCATGACAAATATAAGTCGAAAAGGATTTCCAAATCATTGTATTGTGTTTATATTTACGATTTACACAACCTGCCAACTTCACTGGTTTTGGGTTTTGTATTATAGAATCGATTAGTAAACAACAATAATCAATTTATTTATTGTAAAAAGTAATGCAGACAGTTCTAAAATTTGGCCGACTGATATAACATACCTTACTTAGGAATCCAACCAGCTCCTTTATTACCGGGCACCTGTGCTGCAGTTTTGCACACATTTCCAATTATTTAATATATGTGGGAATTAATTTAACTCTTTCTTATTCCAAATGAATCGCTTTTTTAATGCTGCAAGTGAAACGAAAAGAAAGTTAAAACTGCATCAATAAACATGAATTAAAGATGCATCAATAATTGATTTTTAATCGCATCTTAGCTCCTGAATCGTAATTAAATCATGAGGTGGCCAAAGATTCCCACCTTTATTATGTAGTATGTGTTTTGGTAGCATCTTCATCCTAAATCATGATATTTTCGCACAGAATTAGAAGGCAATATCAAATATGTTGCCCGATGTATTATTCCATACATTTCCTAATATGGGGGATATTAGGAAAGTGTGGATCTATTTTTACATCCCTTTATCCACACTGTTTATGCAGGAAAATGAGCTCCAGCTCTGTAGATAACGTCACACCAAGAACGGGCGACATATCGAGTCTGGTGATAGAAAGGGGGAGTTCCAACTAAGTTGTGGGTGATCTACCCATTACTTAAAACCAATTGATATTATGGGAAATAACTGTAATATTCTTTTTGAGGAACAAACATTACATAAAGAGAACTTATTAGTTAAATTTCTGTCATCTGGACACTATGGATTATTTCATGACAAAGACGATCGATTAAAATGCTACAACAAAATAAAAAAATACACAATTTACAAACGATGCGGATCTGCAACAAAACTTGACAGAGTCCAGAGTCCTGCGAAATGGTTTAAAACAATTCTCCCTTTACCACTCATTTGGTTGTTCTTAAGAAGAATTTTAGTCAGAAATACAGACTCAAAATAGAATAGAACAGAGGTCCCTAAACTTTTTGACTCGGGGGCCGCATTGGGTTAAAAAAATTTGGCCGGGGGCCGGGCTGTGTGTGTGTATATATACATATACATATATATATATATATATATATATATATATATATATATATATATATATATATATATATATATATATATATATATATATATACATATATATATACATATATACATATATATGTACATATATATACATAAATATATACATATATATATACATATATATATATATATATATACATATATATACATATATACATATATATACATATATACATATGTATACATATATACATATATATACATATATACATATATATATATACATATATACATATATATACATATATATACATATACATATATATATATATATATATACATATATACATACATACATACATATATATATATATATATATATATATATATATATATATATATATATATATATATATATATACATTTCAAGCGCAATAATGTCACGTTATCGATGGGAAAATGCTTTTTTAGACATTATGATTTGCATGAGTGGCGAGGAGGCACTGAGAGTAACAAGCGGCAGAAAATGGATTAGAATAATAAAAAATAAAACAAGATTTTTACCTTGGGACTTCCAGCGGGCCGGATTTTGGACGCTGGCGGGCTGTAGTTTGGGTACCCCTGGAATATAATGTACCTTATACACCTATTTGCTTGGTCTCCTAGTAGTCAGTCAGGCTAAAATGTTGTGTTTGTGTAATCTTCACAACAAAAAACAGATCAGATGTCAACTATATCCATCCATCCATCCATTTTTTCCCGCTTATTCCCTTTGGGGTCGCTGGTGCCTATCTCAGCTACAATCGGGCGGAAGGCGCTGTACACCCTGGACAAGTCGCCATCTCATCACAGGGCCAACACAGATATACAGACAACATTCACACTCACATTCACACACTAGGGCCAATTTAGTGTTGCCAATCAACTTATCCCCAGGTGCATGTCTTTGGAAGTGGGAGGAAACCGGAGTACCCAAAGGGAACCCACGCAGTCACGGGGAGGACATGCAAACTCCCCACAGAAAGACCCCGAGCCCGGGATTGAACCCAGGACTACTCAGGACCTTCGTATTGTGAGGCAGACGCACTAAGGCCTCTGCCACCGTGCTGCCCGTCAACTATATCACAAAGCACAAACCACAACTGCCAACACAGTGAGCTTATTTCAGCACGGCTCCATCTGCTGGAGCAAGTGTGTCATTACCCTGTCTGGCCCCAATGCAAGCTAGATGACATTGAATACAAAGTTTTGTGCAAACTCTATCTGCTGTTATTTGCACAATCCTGCTTTGTAAATAGCTCTTGGAGATCAAAACGGAATTTGAGACCTAAGCGGAGGTAACCATGCTTTTTTGCAAGCAGGAGAAGTCCTTCCATCTCCATATCTGCTTCTTTCAAACAAACATGCCATCCTGTTCGTCTTTCTTTTCCTGCTCAAGTCCATTATATATTTATCTGCCTCTATACACTGCCAGTGTTTGGAGAGTCTGTGGCCCGCTCCAGACCGGCTCGGGTCTTCAGCCGAGACCGCAGCCTTGACCCAGAGTGCGCCAGGCCTGCTGGGTCTCTTGATTGAAGTGCGGCACACTTGAGAAGATCAGCGCCTTGCATTCATTGAAATAATAAGCTGACCCAGAGAGCTGCTCGCCTTTGAGCAGCAGCCAAACCATCTGAATCCACTCTGCCTAACAGGGCTTATTTTTCAAAGACCGCCTCTCCCCACCTCCACGTTCCGTGCCAGCCATGAGGCGGCAGAGGTCACGTTAGAAACGAGCGGAGCGTCGTTGTAAGATTCAAAAAGTTTTGGTCTTAGCTCGGGTCAAATATCAGCTTGAATGACCGCGTTTTTAATACGCTGCGTCTTATCTCGTCAAGATGATACCACATAAGGTCCAGCGGTCGGCAGGCTGACATGACTAACAGAGCTTCGATCAGTTTTACATTAATTACTTGGAATCTGCCTCAAACACTGCTACTTAAAAGCATTTACGATTGTTAGTTCGCATCTAGGGTTGCGTGTTGTAAACGTGATGTGCATGTTGATGACACATTCTAACTGTGACCCACGAACCTGAGAGCAACGAGAATGACCATGTCCTCAACGTAATGTAGCATTCTCGCTAGCAAGCTAAATGCTAACGTCCATCCACATTGCAAAGCCGTTTCTAAGTCAGCAGTCCTCGCCTCCATGGCGGCAAATAAACTGCCGTTCTAAAAAGTTTCATTCTAATTGGAGAATGAGGAAAAGTGAAACATGTTACAAAATACAATGAGCTATGCTAACCACTAAGCTTTTGAATGTAAACAGATGTGGGTGAATCAATATAAATATTGACAGTATGGATACTAAGTATCATTATATAGGGAATATAATTATTTTACTAAAACAAAATTGTTGTCTGTAACTTGTGTAATATTTTACAAACTCAGGAAATACATCCCTGGACATAGGAAGGCTTTAAATCACAGCCAATAGAAGGGAATACCCTGAATATTTAGCTGATATTGTTTATACTGTCATCCTATATATATTTTGTGTTCATTTGTTTATGGAGTTTTAAGGCAAATACAACTTCCAGAAGTACAATCACATATCAAATGTTCCTTTTAGGCCCCCAAACAAGACACACACAATGAAAAAGAAAAAGAAAGGAGAACAAAAAAAGCATAAGTCAAATTAGTAGAGGTAAATCTAATACCATAAAGCCATAGACAACGGTATTCAGAGCCACCTGATTGCCTCTATAAATGTAAGAATAAATAATAGTAAAACAAGTTTATTTTCTGTATTGCATTTGAATTTGTGTTGAATTGAAGCCAATCCCAGCTGCATTCGGGCGCAAGACGAGGTACACCCTGGACTAGTGTTGTCCCGATACCAATACTTTGTTACAGCTACCGGTATCAAAATTATTTAGATACTTTCCGGTACTTTTCTAAATAAATGGGACCACATAAAAAAAGCATTATTGTCTTTATTTAAACAAAAAATTTTAGGGGTACATTAAACGTATGTTTCTTATTGCAATTTTGTCCTTAAATAAAATAGTGACCAATTGCATACAAGACAACTTGTCTTTTAGTAGTAAGTAAACAAACAACGGCTCCTAGTTTAGTCTGCTGACGTATGCAGTAACATATTGTATAATTATTCATTTTATTATTTAGTCAAAAATATTATGGACAAGTGGTAGAAAATGGATTATTATTGTACTTGTTCATTTACTGTTAATGTCGGCTTACTTTCTGTTTCAACATGTTCTATCTACACTTCTGTTAAATTGTAATAATCACTTATTCTTCTGTTGTTTGATACTTTACATTAGTTTTGGATGATACCAAAAATTTGGGTATCAATCCGAAACCAAGTCATTACAGGATCATACATTGGTCATATTTAAAGTCCAAATGTGTCCAGGGACATATTTCCTGTGTTTATAAACATAATATAAATTTAATAAAAAAACGATAGAAGATGTTGTGATGCCAAAAAATATTGACGTAATCATTGTAGTATCGACTAGATACGCTCCTGTAATTGGTATCATTACAGTGGATGTCAAGTGTAGATCCACAAATGGTGTTTGTTTACATTTTGACGCCGGTGAGCTACAGTGTGTAGTGAAGCATGTTTAGCTATTCCTTGTCCTGCAGGGATGATACTTGTAAGAAACGTACTTTATATGTCACCACGGAGGCGAGGATTAGTGATTTAGAAGTAGCTAAAACACTGGCGATTGCAGATAGACGTTAGCCGCTAGCTAGCTAGCCATGTCTTAAAGCAACTCTTCCTGAGGGCGTTTCAGTGTTATAACTTCACCAAAATGTATCCATTCTCCCTTTTCTGTCTACACAGTGTCTGCTTGTAAGTACTCTCTGATTATGCGCTGCCGAACATGCTCGTCTGCTCGTAAACCGGAGATGACACGACATGACGACGACGGGGGTTCGAGGGGTGGAGGACTGGTAATTTTCAGAGATGGTAGAGTACCGAATATGATTCATTAGTATTGAGGTACTATACCAATACAGGTATACCGTACCACCCTACCCTGGAAAAGAATCTTCTCTAATTTGAGGAAATAAAGAATATCTCTAACCCAGCGGATGAAGGAGGGAGGCGCTCTCGCTTTCCAATTAAACACAATGAGTATTCTCGCCCGTCATCTTATGTTTTTGGTTGATTGTAACTGTGATCAAAAATTGCATCATTAAATGATCTTGAATATTTGAAGTATCAGTATCAGCATTGGTATGAGCAATGCTGCCTTTCTAACTTTTTGGTCGTCCTTGAATACCCCAAATTTGTAGTATCGCCCAAAACTAATGTAGAGCATCCAAACAACAGAATAATAAGAGCTAATTGCAAATTCACAGAAGATAGAACCATGTTACATTTTAAATTAACCTGACATTAACAGTAAATTATCATGTAGGTTAATAATAGTTTTGATAAAATAATACAACCGCAAAGGATGCAATATGTTACCGCATATGTGCACCTGGGAATAGGTTGATTGGCAACACTGAATTGGCCCTAGTGTGTGAATGTGAGTGTGAATGTTGTCTGTCTATCTGTGTTGGCCCTGCGATGAGTTGGCGACTTGTCCAGGGTGGACCCCGCCTTCCGCCCAAATGCAGCTTAGATAGGCTCCAGCGACCCTCCGCTACATCAAACGGGACAAGCGGTAGTAAATGCATGGATGGAGGTCAGCAGCCAAATTAGAAGCTGTAGTATTCCGATCTAATTCTATTAACTTCTATATACCAAATTATACATTGAGATATCTATACTTATAAAGGCTGCTAAAATACATACAACAATATAGATTTCAGGCCATCTGTACTAGCGCCACTCTTCGAGCTTTTTCTTACACTTTGGTTGTCTTCTTTAGCTACATGAGAGTGCGGATTGGAAAACTTGAAACAACACAGACGCACATATGACCTCCAGCCTTGACCTCCTAACGACGTTGCAGCAAAGTGACTCTGTGCAGTCAGTCAGTAACTGTCGGAAAATATGATTGGCATTATTATTGGCAGCTGTGGCATGAAGGGGAATCACACAAAGCTTTGCGATGCAAGACGAGCGGGCGTAGGTCGAGGAATATTCTGGCGAGTCGATCGAGTCGTTTATCAAGTGGCGGTTGAAGGTCACAACACAGAGGCGACGACACAACCTGTGAAGGTTTTAGCTAGCTAACAAACAATGTTTTTATTCATTAAAAAGTAACTTGAATTAACAACTACAAATGGTGACAAACGTAGGTTTTCAAAACCCTGAGTTAACCTTCTTTATTGAAATGTATCGTTTTTACTAAAACAATTTATGAATCATAACTTTAACTGTAGTGAACAAACTGAATCAAACAACTTTAACGGAATTTGACTGATTAAAATTAACTTTAATGTAACAGAGCTCACAAAATTTGTTTTTAAACTTTAATTTCAATCTTTAGGGGACTTAATGTCTCTCCTAAACTGGCATAAGCTGTCAAATTCAAGCAACTAAGTGAAATAAGTTACACAAAGTTAGACTAACAAATGACATTGCATGAAGTAAACGTTCCATTTAATAATCTTAACAAATTAAGGTTACAAAACTACTTCAGCATTGCGCCACACTTGATGATTCTGGTAAAAGTACAATGCAATGTTCCCATCATTTTGCCCCTGTTTTTCGTACACTGTCTTGTTTAATGTACAGAAAAAAAAAGTTTTTGTTTCAATACGATCATCAGTACAGTTCTTGGGATACAAGTACCCAAGTTCAGAAGTTGTTCGGGATATGAGCTGTCTCTCGGCTAATTATTGCTTCAGGTTTTAAAATAATATGTGGGCTATGAGCCTTCCCACTGCCAGTTGGCGTAGCAAACATCACAGGCAACCCTGTAATATCCGATCTACTTGCTAGCATTAGCTTATGGCTCAAGATCGGCATAACTTTGTTTTTTCAACCATTGGAAGAAAGAACATGAGTGTGAAAGACAATGCTGGGAAGAAAAAGTGGATGCGAGTCATTGAATTAAAGAAAAAAAATCATCAAAATTATGACCTAACATGTAGCAAGCTAACTTTGTGAAGCAGTTGGGGCGCTGCTAGTCCACAACAGGGGTTTCAAAGTCATTTTTACAGAGGGCCACATTGCAATTATGGCTGCTCTTAGAGGGCCACATGGGTCACAAGCTGACAAGCAGATACTTAAGTATTTATTTCTAAAAATAAAATAAAATCGGTGAAGTTTGCACATTGTGTAAACGGTAAATAAAAACACAATACAAGGATTTGCAAATCCTTTTCAACCTATATTCAATTGAATAGACTGCAAAGACAAGATACTTAATGCTCGAACTGGTGAACTTTGTTATTTTTTGCAAATATTAGCTCATTTTGAATTTGATGCTTGCAACATGTTTTAAAAAAATCTGGCACAAGTGGTAAAAAAAGACTGAGAAAGTTAAGGAATGCTCATCAAACACTTATTTGGAACATCCCACAGGTGAACAGGCTAATTGAGAACAGGTGGGTGCCATGATAGGGTATAAGAGTAGCTTACATTAAATGCTCAGTAAATCACAAACAAGGATGGGCTGAGGGTCACCACTTTGTGAACAAATGCATGAGATTATTTTCAAACAGTTTAAGAACAAAATTTCTCAATGAACTTTTGCAAGGAATTTAGGGATTTCACTATCTACGGTCCGAATCCCTCAGGCGGTAGTGCACCAAAAAGGGTGTAAAGGATATTACTACATGGGCTCAGGAACACTTCAAAAAACCACTGTCAGTAACTACATTTCGTAGCTACATCTATGTGCTAGTTAAAACTCTACTATGCAAAGCCAAAGCCATTTATCAACAACACCCAGAAACCCCGCCGGCTTCAATGGGCCTGAGCTCATCTAAGATGGACTAATGCAAAGTGGAAAAGTGTTCTGTGGTCTGAGGAGTCCACTTTACACATTTTTTCGGAAACTGTGGACGTCGTCTCCTCCGGACCAAAAAGGAAAATAACCATCTGGACTGTTGTAGGGGCAAAATTTAAAACCCAGCTTCTGTGATGGTATGGGGGTGTATTAGTGCTCAAGACATGGGTAACTTACACATCTGTGAAGGCACCATTACAGGTTTTGGAGCAACACATGTTGCCATCCAAGAAACGTCTTTTTCATGGACGCCCTTGATTATTTCAGCAAGACAATGCCAAGCCACATTCTGCATGTGTTACATGTGTGGCTTCGTAATAAAAGAGTGCAGGTACTACACTGGCCTGCCTGCATTCCAGACCTGTCTCCCATTGAAAATGTGTGATGCATTATGAAGCCTAAAATACCACAACTGAGACCCCGGACTGTTGAAAAACGTACAGTAAGCTGTACATCAAGCAAGAACGGGAAATAATTCCACCTGAAAAGCATAAAAAATTGGTTTCCACATATCCCAAACGTTTACTGAGTGTTGTTAAAAGAAAAGGCCATGTAACACTGTGGTAAAAATGCCCCTGTGCAAATTTTTGTAAAGTGTTGCTGCCAATAAATTCTAAGTTAAGGATTATTTGCAAAAAAATTAAGTTTCTCAGTTCGAACATTAAATATATTGTCTTTGCAGTCTATTCAATTGAATATGAGTTGAAAATGATTTGCAAATCATTGTATTTTGTTTTTATTTATGATTTACACAACGTGCCAACTTCAGTGGTTTTGGGTTTTGTATTATAAGAAAAGAAAATGCTTGGAACATTAAATAATGTTAAAGAGTGAAACATATGCAATCGCATGTGCCACATTTTTCTGTCAAAATTGAGAGAACAAATACTATTAGCTACAGAGTGCTTTTTTTTATTTCCAGCCTCTCACAGGCCACATAAATGATGTAGTGGGTCACATAAATGATTTGAAGTGGCGAGCCACATTAGAAGTACAGGTCGGACCACTTAAAATGAAGTGGCGGTCCACAATAAATTTATGTAGTGGGCCACATTTGAATGTTACAGGACACATTCAAATGATGTGGCGGGCCAAATTGGGCCTCCGGCCTTGAGTTTGACAAATGTGGTCTACACCATACTGAAGCAGAATGAAAGTTAAAATACCATCTTAACCGAGGACATTTATCCATGGAAACATGAGGAAGCTGCTTATGGTGTGTTTGACGGAGAAATAGCTGGAAGGAAATACCTTAAAAATCCTATCTCCAAGGTACATCTATCCATCCATCCATCCATCCGTTTTCTACTGCTTGACCCTTTCAGGGTCAGAGGGGGTGCTGGAGCCATCATCAGCTGCATTCGGGCGGAAGACGGGGTACACTCAGGACAAGTCGCCTCCTCATCAAAGGGTCAACACAGAAAGACGGACAACATACACACTAGAGTCAATTTAGTGTTGCCAATCAACCTATCCCCAGGTGCATGTCTTTGGAGGTGGGAGGAAGCCGGAGTACCCGGAGGGAACCCACGCAGTCACGAGGAGAACATGCTAACTGCACATAGAAAGATCCCGAGTCCGGGATTGAACTCAGGACCTTCTTATTGTGAGGCACATGCACTAACCCCTGGCCCACCGTGCTGCCCCTTCTAGTTAGATGTTGTACATTATTATTAAATATACCTCATACCACTACTGGCATGTTACATGTTAAAATTGTGTTGTTTTGGCGCCCAAGCACCAAATGCATTTTAAAAATTGGCAACTAACAAACTAAAAGTCTCAAAGTACCAGTCTTCATGAAACTGTTGTCCATCAGTGCAAATATTGATGAGGACAATGAAATATAATAATGAGAGAATGTTGAAAAGGATGAGAGAAATCTGAGAGAAATCATAAATTACATAACTATTTAAAACCACTTCACTCCTAAAGTAGACTTTTTGCCCCACTAATGTGACGTACTGCTGATGCACAGTAGCTAATAGTCATCCAAGTCACCAGATTGGGGAAAGAATGCGAGGCCACGTGTCACCCAGTGGTCACCTCATGTGAGGCGAAGAAGAAGAAGAGGAGGAGAGCAGGACGAAGACGTCAGAGTGTAATCTGCTCACTCAGCACAGTTCCTCAGATGTGGTCTGGCTGATAGTTCACAAGCGCATCCACACGCTGCCTTCATATATCTCTCTGAGTGGAGATGGAGAAGAAAGAGAAGAGCCACGCTTTTGTGTTTACTCACACTCACACACAGACTAACTTGGGACCACATGCGCACCTCATATGTGTGTGTGTGTGTGTGTGTGTGTGTGTGTGTGTGTGTGTGTGTGTGTGTGTGTGTGTGTGTGTGTGTGGTGACCCACACGGTGATGAACTCAAGTAAACTGATCTCACATTGCAGACAGGAGGAAAGGGGGTGGGGACCCATTGAGTGGAACCAGGCCCGCTTCACCCTGACCCAATCCTCTTGTCTTGTTCACACACACACACACACACACACACACACACACACACACACGTTCTGTCCAGACCATCAGCAGCAGCCTGCTGCCCTCTTTTGTCAATGTTATGGTTGCACTTAACACATTTAGACCACACTGTATTTTAATTTAGTTTTAAAGTGCAGGGTTCTTGATTTAAACATCAAGAGAACATAGTAGGCCTTAAAGTATATTTTTCCTTCACGGAAAAAAAGATTACAAATTTTTTTTTAAAAATCATAGGGCAGCACGGTGGTACAGGGGTTAGTGCGTGTGTCTCACAATACGAAGGTAGTGGGTGCGATCCTGGGCTCGGGATCTTTCTGTGTGGAGTTTGCATGTTCTCCCCGTGAATGCGTGGGTTCCCTCCGGGTACTCCGGCTTCCTCCCACTTCCAAAGACATGCACCTGGGGATAGGTTGATTGGCAACGCCCAACACTCAAATTGTCCCTACTGTGTGAATGTGAGTGTGAATGTTGTCTGTCTATCTGTGTTGGCCCTGTGATGAGGTGGCGACTTGTCCAGGGTGTACACCGCCTTCCACCCGAATGCAGCTGAAATAGGCTCCAGCGCCCCCCGCGACGCAGAAAGGGACAAGTGGTAGGAAATGGATGAATAGATGCATGGAAAAAAATCATGTCTTTCCAACGACCATGTATTTATTTAGTAAGTTGTTTGAACGCCATAAACATTTAAAGTAAAAACCCGAATTTGTTTATTTTAACGTCTCTTGTATTGATTATGTAGTGATTCATTATTACTGATTACCTAATGTGGTGGCGTCACACTGACCCATTCACTTTGGAGAGTGTCAACATATTATCTATTTAATTTTGTAGATCACAGACAAGTTTAGATCATGTTGATTCTTTTAAGAATTTATATAGTGTGGTCAGCTCCACACACTGCGGTCATACATCGGAGCAAACTGCAACCACATTACTGAACTATAACGTTGAATTAAATAACTAAAAGCACACCTCTGCCAAGAACAAATAATCTGAATTTGGAGCCTCGGAAGAATAAGAACGAACATTCTCCGGGGAAAATGAAACCAAAAATAAAAAAAAAACTTTGGTCAGCCTTAAAAAGCATGTGTGAAAATATATTTAATGTTGTCGTTATATAAACAAAATATATGAGCTTTTTGATCATAAACCAATGAAGCATCATCACTGCCTTGTTACTCAAAAATAGAACATGATAAGTTTTGATAATTTGATAAATTTCTCATTTTTAAAAGCTGTTTTTAAATGTCTTAATGGATTATCCCCTGATGTGATGTGTCAAGAAATACAAAGATACAGTAGTGAAGTGAAGTGAATTATATTTATGTAGTGCTTTTTCTCTAGTGAATCAAATCGCTTTACATAGTGAAACCCAATATCTAATTTTTACAATTAAACCAGTGTGGGTGGCACTGGGAGCAGGTGGGTAAAGTGTCTTTCCCAAGGACACAACGGCAGTGACTAGGATGGCGGTAGCGGGGATCGAACCTGCAACCCTCAAGTTGCTGGAACGGCCGCTCTACCAACTGAACTATACAGCCCCAGTAGTGAAGGTGTGCAGACTCCAGCTGCAGTCGGTGGGAGCTGTAGAGTGAAAAGGTGCCGGACCACTCTGGGTCAGTCTGCGTTCTCAGTGAAGGCCTCACATCTGTGGAACTCTTTGCCTCTGGAGTTAAAGTCACAGTCGGACATTAAACTTTTCTCCACAAAACAGAGAAAGTGGCTCAAGGAAAATCAGATGTGTGAACACTAGAACTGGATGTAGAATGTAGTGTTTTTATTTTTGTACTTGTGTTAATACTTTTGTACTTGTTTTACACTTTTCTCAACTTCTTTTTAAAAGCCTTACCAGAGACAAGAGTTGCATATTAGCCTGTGGCTAGAAGTCTTATGTACTTTGACATCGGTTACCTATGGGTAGCAATGTTTAATTGTACTGTCCCTGTCATATAAATACATAAAATAAAGTATCGGTAACACTTCAGTATGGGGAACATATTCTAAGTCAGTGGTTCTCAAATGGGGGTACGCGTACCCCTGGGGGTACTTGAAGGTATGCTAAGGGTTATGTGAGATTTTTCAAAAATATTCTAAAAATAGCAACAATTCAAAAATCCTTTATAAATATATTTATTGAATAATACTTCAACAAAATATGAATGTAAGTTCATAAACTGTGAAAAGAAATACAACAATGCAATATTCAGTGTTGACAGCTAGATTTTTTGTGGACATGTTCCATAAATATTGGTCTTAAAGATTTATTTTTTTGTGAAGAAATATTTAGAATTAAGTTCATGAATCCAGATGGATCTCTATTACAATCCCCAAAGAGGGCACTTTAAGTTGATGATTACTTCTATGTGTAGAAATCTTTATTTATAATTGAATCACTTGTTTATTTTTCAACAAGTTTTTAGTTATTTTTATATCTTTTTTTCCAAATAGTTCAAGTAAGACCACTACAAATGAGCAATATTTTGCACTGTTATACAATTTAATAAATCAGAAACTGATGACATAGTGCTGTATTTTACTACTTTATCTCTTTTTTTCAACCAAAAATACTTTGCTCTGATTAGGGGGTACTTGAATTAAAAAAAAATGTTCACAGGGGGTACGTCACTGAAAAAAGGTTGAGAACCACTGTTCTAAGTAACAAAGACTTAATTTACAGTTATTTGGAAAAGAGGGGAACATATAAGATATGTAAGATATTATAACACACTAATAAACAATAATTCTGAGGTTATTGAGGGAAGACTCTAATGGCCATGCAGGATAAGGCATAAATAAGTACTTAATAACGACTAATTAAGAGCCAATATGTTACTAATTTGCATGTTAATAAGCAACTAAGTGATGGTGAATATGTTCCCCATACTAAAGTGTTACCAAATTATTATAGGTATTGTGCTCACTAATAAAAACAATAGAAAACATATTTGTTTGTGACAGTGTCAAAAGTGAGTATTATTATCTTTGTTAATAATACGTGTTCTCTTATGTTTCTATTGGATGGTGTTAGATGGTGTACCGAAAGAAGTGGCCATATAAATGATTAAAGATATTTATTACTCCCTCTCAGCACATTAATAGTGTGACTGTAAATAACCAAAAAAATCAAGATAGAAAAACAGAATACACTTAACCCGCTAGCCAAGCGGCAGCTTTTTATGAGGCATGCAGTGAAATAAAGATGAGGATAAATTGACGTCTTGTTTTAACGAGAAAAGGAAATGCGTTGCTGGTGTAATTGGTAAGTGCCCGAATCATTAAGGCCTAATGCGGGCCACTTCCTTTGGAGGTAGTTTGCATTTAAGAGACAAGTGTCTAATTGGTGAGCTGCTGAAAAAGCACCACGACCTCCCCAGAGATAATTTCTCAAATCATATAGAGGATAATTCTCTTTCAATTAAAAGCTACACTATTTCAGGTTTGATTTAATTGAGTGCGTTTATTCAAATGGCAAGGGGAAAGAGGGTGGGGATTGGTGGGGAGGGGCATCCTATCAAAGGTGGCGTAACGTTACAAGGCCACAGGGTGAACACCGTGCTCTGTTTTGAGGGAAAATGGAGCAATATCAGAAATAGATTGCTTGAAAAACAAAACACTCCAAAAGCAGATTGAATACGCATCATTCCAAATCAGAAGGAACCTGCCGCCGCCACATTTGAATATTAGTGGAATTAATTTGTCAGCTGATGCTCAACATTGACTCCTGAGACGGAACACTAACGGAGCACGGCGGGCGTGGAATAAAGCAAATGTCTCCGAGTGTGTGATGTATACTGGGGGCCCAGGTCCCGGTGGAGGTTGAGGTCATGTGACAACAACCCCCGCGCCCCCACCCTGTTAAAAAAACACACGCGCACACTCCAAACAAGCCCAACCCGGCTGAGAGCTGAGACTTGAGATGTCCCGCATGAGCTCGGAGGAGTTATCCGAGTGTCTTCATCTGTCATTGTCATCCCCCCACGACCCCTTCTCTCACCCACCCAGCAGGTGTGACACCCACACTGTGGCCCCTGGCTGCAGTATCAGCGCAGTGCACCGAAGATAAGCGCACTTCCTGTATGAGGTTAGGGCCCCGCCGTGTGTATGCATGAGCGTGCATGCGACCGCAGCTCCCCCCCCTCTCTCCCCCAGTTTCGACGAGTGAGGACAGGGGTTGCGGTCGCCAGGTGCAGTGGCGAGAAGAGACCTGAGAAACACGGCCAAGTGTTCCTCTCATGGTGGCCGTGACGTGCAAACAAGGTCAGAGGGGGCGGCGTCTGGCTGCCGTTACGGTCTGTAGACGTTCGTCTGTGGTCGGAGGTGACATTGTTGAACAACTCAAAGGTTTCAGTCTCTTTGTTACTGACACGCATCCTCCATGCTGTCTGGCGCCCCTGGGGGAGGTGGTGGAGGGTTTGCGGGGGTCTGTGAAGCTAGTTGGTGTGCCCTGGACCCATATTTGAATCCACAGTTTTGTTGGCTAAAAAAGAAGTTTGGCAACTAAAAGTTCAGACCTACTTCCTTCACACATCTGGCTCAGCATCGCCCTCTGATGGCCGTACATGCAAACTCCGCTAGGTGCTTTTAGGGGCTCTAAATCTATACGCGTATGTATATGTGTGTGTGCGAGTGCAAATTCATGTATTAGACAAGTGGGATACTTATTTTTAATCCTGTCATTGCATAGAAAGTTTAGCTTTAAAGGAAACCTGTTATGCAAAAACTAACTTTTCTTACCTAGTGGTACCTATTTTTGTATTATTTGGGACCTGCATAAGTCCTGAACATTTTGAACTCAAACCATGGTGGCTTGGCGGAGCTATGTTTATAAAACAATTTTGATTTCCTTCATCCCCCCGACAAATAAGCAGTTTGGAATTTGCCCCAATTGCAAAGATGTTCCCTATTGTGACATCAGCGGATATCTCCATATATCAGGCCTGGGCAATTATTTTGACTTGGGGGCAACATTTAGAGAATAAAATGTGTCTGGGGACCGGTATATCTATTTTTAGGAAGACTAATACAAAACTTCACAATAATGTCTGATTGAATGCTAAAAACGTTATAACAGACCGCCTTAAAGGGGAACATTATCACAATTTCTGAAGGGTTAAAACCAATAAAAATCAGTTCGTAGTGGCTTATTTTATTTTTCGAAGTTTTTCTCAAAATTTTACCCATCACGCAATATCCCAAAAAACGACTTCAAAGTGCCTGATTTTAACTGTCGTTATATCCACCCGTCCGTTATCCTGTGACGTCACAGCGTGATCACACAGAAACAAACATGGCGATAGCACAGAAAGGTATAGCATAGTAGCTCGGATTCAGACTCGGATTTCAGCGGCGCAAGCGATTCAACAGATTACGCATGTATTGAAACGGATGGTTGGAGTGTGGAGGCAGGTAGCCAAAATGAAATTGAGGAAGAAACTGAAGCTATTGAGCCATATCACGACAGACAGCGGCACGGGAGGAAGCGCGGACGAATTCGGCGATCGCCTTCTAACCAACGATTGGTATGAGTTTGTTTGGCATTGAATGTGGGTGGAGGGAAAGGCTGGATGCAAATATAGCTACAAATGAGGCATAATGATGCAATATGTACATACAGCTAGCCTAAATAGCATTTTAGCATCGATTAGCTTGCAGTCATGCCGTGACCAAATATGTCTGATTAGCACTCCACATAAGTCAATAACATCAACAAAACTCACTTTTGTGCATTCCTGCACAACCTTATAAGTTTGGTGGACAAAATGAGACAGAAAAAGAAGTGTCATAAATCATATCCAGGGGGTTTTCTTCGCTCGTCTGCGGGAAGAGACTGCCATCGTCCCTGAATAGTTTGCACTCGGGCAGATTCGGTGGTGGTCTATTTTCTAATATTGCAGATTTCGTTGACTTCATCGTTGGAAATGCATCTGCTTTGAGTGTTGCAGGATATCCACACATTCTTGTGTGGATATCGGAAAAATAACAGAGCTGATTTGACTTGGTGCGTGTAATAAGATTGAGAAAATGGTGGCTTGCTTCATGTTGTGACGTCACGGGTGAAAGGTCATCGCTCGACAGGCTATCAATTGAAAGGCGTTTAAATGGCCAAATTCACCCTTTTAGAGTTCGGAAATCAGTTAAAAAAACATATGGTCTTTTTTCTGCAACATCAAGGTATATATTGACGCTTACATAGGTCTGGTGATAATGTTCCCCTTTAAAAGAAAAGGTGATGTAACACAGTGGTGAACATGCCCTTTCCCAACTACTTTGGCACATGTTGCAGCCATGAAATTCTAAGTTAATTATTATTTGCAAAAAAAACAACAACAAAGTTTATGAGTTTGAACATCAAATATCTTGTCTTTGTAGTGCATTCAATTGAATATGGGTTGAAAAGGATTTGCAAATCATTGTATTCCGTTTATATTTACATCTAACACAATTTCCCAACTCTTATGGAAACGGGGTTTGTATATATATGTATATATATATATATATATATATATATATATGCAGTATATATTAATATATATATATGTGTCCATGGATATATATATATGTATATATATATATATATATACAAACATACATACATACATATGTACATATTACACCGTCGACGAGCAAAAAGAAGAAATACGCTTGCAAGTTCCAAAACGAATGGAAACAAAAATTTCAGTTTATCCAGGAGAGTTCGAAGGGGAAGGGGTATGTTGCCTGTAAATTTTGTAGAACAGACTTCTCCATTGAACACGGTGGCCGAACGGATATATTCAGTTATGAACGGTCAGCGAAGCACAAAGCGTCAGCAGCGCAGCATCGTTCACAATCCAGTATTATGGGCCACCTCGCAAAATGGAGACCCGATGGTGTAACTTATGCTGAGACAAAGATGGCTATGCTGATAGCTGGAAGCAACATCCCGTTCTCATTTGAGGATGTTTACAACAAATCCGTGAAGGATATGTTCCCGGATTCGGAGATCGCTCGCCAGTACGCAAATGGCAGAACAAAGGTTACTCAAATAGTTAAAGGTAAGTGTTTTTTTTTTTTTTTTTGTAACCAGCAAGTACAGTACAGTTAGTAGAACAACTGTGTTTTTATAACTGTGTATTTGAAAGGTGCCGTCGTAAATTAAACTATTTATTTTATTTATATATATATAATAAATATATATAGCTAGAATTCACTGAAAGTCAAGTGTTATATGAAATACTCGAGTTGGTGAATTATACTCCGACCCTCTTAACCACGCTCCCCCAACCACGCCTCCGCCCCCTGCCTCCCGAAATCGGAGGTCTCAAGGTTGGCAAGTATGACTTACGACTTCCTGCAACACATTTGGTGGCAAATATGTTCCTACTCAAACGTGTTTCGTGCTGACGTAGAAGCTAGATTATCACATTTTGTAGTTAGCTTTTACAACTTTATCACATCAGGCTCATGTGTTAGTATGATAGAAAAAGAGTTTGTCTGTGTTTCCTCTTTCAATAACGATGTTGCTACAGCTTGGTTATTATACAGGTTAGGGAACATAAATTAAGTATTGTTAACAGTTTTTTAATGCCTTTTTAAAGTGATTTAGTGGTAGAATTGATTGCTCCCATTAGCTGCAATGTTAGCCACCAAGAACGAGTCGATTTCTATATGTTAGAATGCGAAAAAAAAAAAAAAAAAACTTTTGTGTTCTTGTCCCTCATAAGAATTGTGAATGATAAACAAAATTGCCCAAAAAAGTGCAGTTCCCCTTTAAGCCAATCCCTAATAACCTGCAAGGTGAAAGTATTGTAACTCATCTTTGGTTTAGTGCAAAGTTGTACACTTTGGTCTGCAGCGATTTGTAATCAAAACAAGTTAACTTTATGAAATCCAAGCCCACATTGTTGATTTTGGATGTAAATCCAGTCTAAAATGGTGAGACCTAACTCACATATCCGAACTCGGGTCAAAATCTTGTTGAACATCTTTGTACTTGGCTTCTGAAAGTTTAGAGCCTCAAAATATAATACTAACATTTTTGGGTTTAATCCAAGTCTGGTCCAAAGTTTTGAGTTAAAGTCTCAATTTAGTCCTAAAATCCTTGACCTTAAGGCCAATCCCACATAGCCTGCTGTGTGAATATTTTGAAGCTAAATCTGTGCTTTGGTATGCTGCAATTTTTAATCAAAAAACAATAATTTATGTACTCCAACTCCACATTTGCGAGCATGGAACTAAATCCAGTTTCAAGTTCTCAGTTTTTCTCCAAGTTCAGTCCTGAGTATTTAATTTTGAGTCCAGGACCTACACCTCATATCTGAGCTTGGGTCAAAAACGTGCTGCATATCTTTGCACTTGGGTTGAGTCCTACAGTCAGATCTTAGGCTTACCACAATTTTTACTATGAAACTTTATGGATTCCAAACCCAATCCCACATCTTCCATCTTGAATCCAAGTCTGGTCCCAAGTTCTGAGTTGAGGTTCAATTCCAATTCCAAGCTTTTGATCTTGAATCCAAGTCCTGTCATACATCTTTGCACTTTTTGGTCCAGTACCAAGTTGCATGTTTGGGTCCACTACAAATTGGAATCTAAGTGCAATTCTAACATATTTGAACTTAGATTGGTGTGCACGTTTAATGTCAGGGTACAGAGTCTTTGAGCTTGGGCCTGAATGAGGTATCAGGTATACCATAGTTGTGAGCAGGAAGAACATCTAGAGTCAAGGCGTGGATGATCACTGGTGTTGACGTGATGTAACGTGTGTGTCTGTGTGTGCTAGTGTGTGTGTAAAGAAAAAAACTCAAGTTTACCATCTGAGTGTGAATTTATGAATTTATGCATGTGTGATAGTTTCACTTATTCTTAAAGCTGCGATTTTGCTGGGAACCACTGAGGTTTAGGCATGCTTGGCACATATAGGCAGACAGTGGATATCATCTACAGGCCATCTCACAGGCCGTCCCATCAAAAGAGCAACTATTCCTCCCTGTCTGGTTTTTTCTCGCTCCCTCTAAATCTGACACGCTCTCATAATAAGCAGTCTTGCATATCAGCTCCTTGGAAAGAGATGCAACTGCTCAACTGAAAGGAGGAAGGCAGGAGGGGAGGTGGGCTGGTGGGGGGGTAGTGCAGGAAGAAGAGGAGGAGGAGGAGGCGTGGGGTGTAGGATAGAAACGGCGTCAACTTCTGTCACTTCATGAAAAATAGCTTCCCCTTTGGACGAAACTTCACAGGCCACAATCAAGCGGTGCCAAGACGGCGCAATCGTGGCAAATCAAGTCGGCATCTATTAATAATATTTCTGGGGCTGCGGCGGTGAGTGTGCGCCGTGTCCTCCCGCTGTCACAGCCCCCGTGATGGAGCGCTGCCTTTATCTCAGGCCTGGCACGCTTCTGTCACCGTGATAAACAATTCACACACAAATATGAAGAAGGATCCTCCCAGTAGGCCCCTGCACGCCCCCCACCCCTCTCATTTTCTTGATGGGGGGAATCTAATCTTCAGGCTTGGTCTTGCTCTTTTTCCTCCTTTTCTCCCGGCTTCCTGTCACCCACCGCCCCAACCTCACACTACCCGACCCCTCACACCCACACCCTCCACCCACCTCCTCCCTCGCCGCTCTGGTCCCTCCTTTCTCCTTCTTTTCAATCTGTCTTTCAAAGATATGTAAATGACCCGAGATGGGACCCCAGCGCGTAGGTGGTGTAGCGTGAATGTCAAAGCCTAGGCCTGTGAACCCTGCACGCACGCACGCACGCACACACACACACACACACTCACACACACACACCTATGTCTGCATGCTAATTTGCAGGATATTGTCAGCTCACTTAAACACATACATAGCGACACATCACATGCACCTTAGAACAGTAGTCTCATTTTCTGCAACGACGCTCAAAACCATATTTTCCTAGAGTGATCAAACCATAGAGTAATAACAGCTAATAGACCAGCCCATGATTATTTTTTCGGCGCCTTTACCAGCTGCGCTAACGCAAGCTGCCTCTGAAAGTGCTAATTAAGTCGCCACGACGCTACCTTTAAGTAAGGTTTATCGCGGGGGAAGAGTTACCTGCCATAACATGCAATTAACGAGTCATTAATCTTTTGTTTACAAGACAATATTCAACAACATGAGAGAGTTTAGGTCCAAGTCCAACCCCATGTTAAAATTACAATGGCAACCTTTTGTTCAGACCCAAATGGCCTTACATATATGTCTTAATCAAGATAATCTAAAGTTTTAAGTTCAGTTCCAAGTGACGTTCTAAGTATTTGAGCTTGGATATCCAGTTAGTTCACAACCTTTGCTTCCGAGTCCAGTCCTATATCTATGAGATTGCGTTTCAATTCAGTTGCACACCACTGCATGTATGTCAAAGGGCAATGCTGTTATTCTCAGGTTTGGTTCAAGTTTAATATTCCGTCTACAGACTTTGAGTTTGGGCCCAGACACAGCTTTTTGACCGTGAGTCTTAGACCCTCCATCAGTCCCAGTTTAGTCTTTTTTATTTTAGTTTAGTCCACTTTGGAACAAACATTTCACCTAAGCTCAAAGGGTTGTTCAAAAGTGGTGTCCAAGTAGCATTATATTAACTGGAATACCTTGCCTAAGCTTCCAGTTCAGGTTTAAGTTTAGTACCATAGTTTTGAACATGAATGCAAGTTCAGTTCTAAATCATTGAGTTTGGGTGCTGTCCAAAAGCTTTTGAGCTAGTGCCAAAGTCTAGTCACCCAGTTTTTGTTCAGGTGCAAATAACCCTTGTGCATGAAGATGAACGACTTAACTGCAGTCCCAGATAGCTTAAGTTATTGGGCTATAATGAATATCTTATTTGTTGTCCAATTCCAGTTTGGGGCTTTTTGAGTGCAGTTGCAACAAAACCGTGTCAACAGAGCTAATGCTAAAAGGTTTTGACCGACAGGTAGTTAGATACTTTGTGAAGACTAATGACTAAACAGGGGCTTCTTCTCCTCCGGTGTGTACAGCTGGTCTGTACAGAGTCCAATTGTCAGTGCATTCTCCCCCGCAAAGGTCCTGTCCCCAAGTGTCCATGAGGTAATTGCGTCTCTCCGCAGTCAAACATGCAAAGAGGTCCAAATGAGATGTCACTCAGCAGGACGGAGCCTGCAGTGCTGATGACGAATGTTTTTGAGAGATTGATTAGCGCTACCAAGAAGTGTGGCGGATGCGACCACCGGAGGCGAGTGTGTGTATGTTTGTGTGAAACAGAGGAGACGTCTGTGGCACGACCAAAGGTGTGACAAGTGTGATGTTGCCGATGTTTGGACCGTGTTAAGGTGAGAAATTAGACAGTATTGGAAATCTGATGGGTGATGAACAGCGACAAAGGAAAAATCTGATCTTGTCGTTTTAAGAAGGAGCAGCAAACACAACAAAACAAGCCTAACAAGTAACTTCATTCGGTATTCTTTCTCTCTTAAGTATGAGATCTGCCGGTGGCTTTCAATAATTGGGTACCAACTGTCAAGTTCCATGTGGCGCCGCCGTGATCATCCCGCACTGAATCCTGATATGGATTTTGGGTCTAAACAAATCCTGCGTTGGAGGGGGTGCAAGAAAGCAGACTGTCACAATCCTATCTTCTTTCAAGACAAACAACAGGCCAAATCAAAGCGAATGATTTGTAAGTTCATTAGCGGCAATCGTGCACAACACAACATTTGGCTGCCATGTTTGAGTTGAACACTTGGAAGTTTCTTTTTGTCCCATTCCTTACACATCATTCACATGTTTGTTACGTATAGAGTTTAACATTAAACGCGGCCGTAATTGCACTTAAGCTTTTCAGCAAGTGTCACTTATAGCCAGCAGGCCTATACTTTCCTGCTTTCATGCACAGCTTGTGGTCCAAGGAAAATGCCAGTGTTTGGCCGTGATGCTGATAAATACGAGGGGGAATTGTTTGAGGAGCAATAAATGGAGCCCAAGAACCGGGACACGATCACGATTTTGTACGAAAATGCAACATCCAAAGCTAATGGGTAAGTAGATAATTTTTTTTGTCACCTTTTCACCTCCTCAACGCTCAAAGCGCTTTAAAGTGTCTCCTGAATGCAGCAGATGTCCAATCATTAATGGCACAAACACTCAGGAAGAACAGGTCATTGTAGATTTCATACTCACAATTATTAAGTATTTCATGTAAGAGCTGTGACTTTTTTCTGGAGTGATCCTTGAGGCCAAGTAATTGAATAACATTTTCTTTCATTAGGTTTGAAATCCATTATTTTAAGTTTTGATATACTAATCCAACCTGTTTATTACTGTGCCTGTAGTTCACAGTGATTTATGCAAATTGTGGTTACATTTTAAGCTGGTGGTCAACATTCTAAACATCGCTCATTCTGCCAAATAGTGAGTAGTGTAAGGTTTTTGCTTAAGCAGAAAATAAATTGTTCACTTTTTCTAGTTTTTAGTGTAATAAGATTAAAGGAGCCCTTTCCTGCTCATTGGGACTGTGCGACCAGGGGAGGCACTTTCGTGACACCTGTGGTGCTTTTTTGTGAACTTCTGTAGCTGCCTCCCAGGAGCCTTTTGGCTATGGAGACCTGTTGCTGGGTCTCTACCACACCAGAGTCCGTTTGGAGAGACTGGAGGAGATGCGGATGAAGAGACAGGGCTGCGGAGCTAGCGCTAAGCGCCAGGACGGACAAGCTTCGCAGTGTCGGCTGAATGAGCAGGTATCGGACACCTCGGTCTCCTTAAATGAGGTCTGGCCAACCCGCGGCTCACGAGCCTCATGTGGCTCTTTGGCTGGTTTCATGCGGCTCTTAATTCTATTAGTGGGCGGCATAGCTCGGTTGGTAGAGCGGCCGTGCCAGCAACTTCAGGGTTGCAGGTTCAATCCCAGCTTCTGCCATCCTAGTCACTGCCGTTGTGTCCTGGGGCAAGACAATTTACCCACCTGCTCCCTGTGCCACCCACACTGGTTTAAATGTAAAAATTAAGATATTGGGTTTCACTATGTAAAGTGCTTTGAGTCACTAGAGGTAAAGCGCTATATAAATATAATTAACTTCACTTCACAATTCACACTAATGCCCACGAGGTGTAGACGTGACAAATTGTTTGATGTCAGAGGCCCACTTTGCCGCCTTACTGTACTGTAGTATACCTACTGTCCCTGGCGTTCGCCGGGATGAAACACACTACATTTCCCAAAATGCAACGCGACCGAGACACACAGCCGCTTCATTGACTTCCGCTCTGCACAAAGAGATTGTTTTCTCAAAAACGAGCTTGTAAAACACAGTGGCGTTCTATCGGCCGTGACACTAACGATGCGGCACAGAATTTTTAAAAAGCCGTCCTGAGTGAAAGAAAAGATCATCATGAAAAAAAAGGAAATACTGTATTTTTCGGACTATAAATCGCAGTTTTTTTTCATAGTTTGGCCGGGGGTGCGACATATACTCCGGAGCGACTTATGTGTGAAATTATTAACACATTACCGTAAAATATCAAATAATATTATTTATCTCATTCGCGGAAGAGACGAAGAAAATGTCTGCAATCGTCACACACACGTCAACCAATAAGAATTCGGCGTGGGAGGGTCATGGCAGAAGTGCATTGTGGGTCATGGAATGCTAACTGCTACATGCTATATGCTACTGCAGTAGCTATTAAAATGGATAATTTCCTTGTTGGCGGTAACTTATAAAAACTGAGAAGGGCTGAACACAAATGGCACCGAAAAGGAAATCATGTACTGCAGATTAAACAATATCAAATAATATTATTTTTCTCATTCGCGGAAGAGACGCAGAAAATGTCAGCAATCGTCACATACACGTCAACCAATAAGAATTCGGCGGGAGAGGGTAATGGCAGAAGTGCATTGTGGGTCATGGAATGCTAACTGCTATATGCTACCGCCGTAGCTATTACAATAGATAATTTCATCTTTGGCGGTAACTTATAAAAACTGAGAAGGGCTGAACGAAAATGGCACCGAAAAGGAAATCATGTACTGCAGATTAAAAGATGGACGTAGTGAAATATGCAGCAGAAAACGACAAGAGGAAGCGGCACATACCTTTGAAGTTGGCAGAGTAGATTTCATCGGATTTATCGATTAGGAGTGACAGATTGTTTGGTAAACGTATAGCATGTTCTATATTTTATAGTTATTTGAATGACTCTTGCCATAATATGTTACGTTAACATACCAGGCACGTTCTCCGTTGGTTATTTATGCGTCATATAACGTACACTTATTCAGCCTGTTGTTCACTATTCTTTATTTATTTTAAATTGCCTTTCAAATGTCTATTCTTGGTGTTGGATTTTAGCAAATAAATTTCCCCCAAAAATGCAACCTATACTCCAGTGCGACGTATATATGTTTTTTTCCTTCGTTATTATGCATTTTCGGCCGGTGCGAAGTGTACTCCGGAGCAATTTATAATCCGAAAAATACAGTACGTGGATTACAATACTCGGATTTCTTTTTTAGCCTGGCTTAAGCCGGTTTGAGTTGCACATAAGAAGAAGAAGCCGGTTTGAGTGACGTCAAACGTGCATGTGCGTGAGATCACAGTAGTAAACAATTAGTGACAAGTTCACTCTCAAAATGGCAGGGAAAAAAATGCAGAGCAAAACGAAAATATGAAGAAGAACACAGGACATTTTTTAACAGAGTGGGAGAGTTTATATTTTTTTGTTAAACGTAATAGCAAGCCATTCTACCTTATAGGGCAGGTGTCATTTGCGCATTTCAAAGCTTCAAATCGTCTGTGTCACTTCAGCTCACTCCATGCTAACATCGACCAGGAATTTCCAAAAGAGACAGAACTTTGCAAGCACAAGTTGGCCACTTTTAAAAGTCAGGCAGAAAAGCAGAAACATGTTTTTCCAAAAATGTACGAAGCACTCAGAGACCATAATGCTTGCGTCATATCAACTGGCTTGGAACATTGCACAGGCTGAAAAGCCATAGAATGAAGGGGACTTGGTTAAAAAATGCCTCAGTGACGCTGTCAAAATCATGTCTCCTGAAGACGAAAAACTAAAAAGAAGGGTATCAGAAGTGCAACTGTCCCGCCACACTGTTAAACACCGAATATCGGACATTATCACAGCTATTGAATCACAGTTGCACTCTGACCTTCAAGCACGTGAGTATTTTAGTGCCGCATTGGATTAGAGTTGTGACATATAAGACAAGCCTAAGTTGGCAATATTTGCACGGTCTGTGTCAAACGATTGTGTAAAAAAAGACTAACTCCTTAAAATTTTGTGCGATTAAAAGACAGAACCCGTGGCAGAGATTAGATAGAAACAATGACGGCTGCGTTTGCGAAAGCAAATATGCCCATACAGAAACTAACTGCAATAGCCACGGATGGAGCACCAGCCATGATCGGATATGTGAATGGGCTTGTGGGGCGGTGCAAAGCTGACAAAACATTTCGCGAGTTTTGGAATTTCCACCGCATTTTCCACACGGAGCAACTTGTGTCTAAATCTTTGAATTTAGACGTCATGAAGCCTGTGATGGAAATCGTCAACTACATCCGCATACATGCACTTAACCACAGTCAATTCAGGAATCTTATCGCTGAGCTGGACCATGGGCTTCCAGGTGACCTGCCGCTGCACTGCATTGTGAGGTGGCTGTCAAAAGGCAAGTTACTCTCTCGTAATTTTGAGTTTTTGGGTGCTGTGAAACTGTTCACTGAAGAGAAGGACAAGGACTATGCAGAGCTCTCGGACCTCGAGTGGATAATGGATCTGGCCTTTTTTAGTTGACATGAATGCGTGGATTCCCTCCGGGTACTCCGGCTTTCTCCCACCTCCAAAGACATGCACCTGGGGATAAGTTGATTGGCAACACTAAATTGGCCCTAGTGTGTGAATGTGAGTGTGAATGTTGTCTGTCTATGTGTGTTGGCCCTGCAATGAGGTGGCGACTTGTCCAGGGTGTACACTGCCTTCTGCCCGAATGCAGCTGACATAGGCTCCAGCACCCCCACGACCCCAAAGGGAATAAGCAGTAGGAAATGGATGGATGGATGGCTTACATGGTCACTTTAAAGACACTTAACTGTAAGTTTTTTTTTTAAATATTTGCTTGAAACAGTAGATGTCACTGCACAATATATGTAGTAATAAATATGATTAGAACATTTTAGCATTATTTTTGTGTTCAATTACAATAACTGTGTTTATCCTAAACATTCGTGCCACCTCATTTCACTGTACATTACTGCATTTTTAAGTATTTGTTTTTTTGGACAAATACAATGTTGTTCTGTGACCTTAATAGAGTTCTAATATTGTACCGTGAGATTTGGGTTCAATCCCGGGCTCGGGATCTTTCTGTGTGGAGTTTGCATGTTTTCCCCGTGACTGCGTGGGATCCCTCCGGGTACTCCGGCTTCCTCCCACTTCAAAGATATGCACCTGGGGATAGGTTGATTGGCAACACTAAATTGGCCCTAGTGTGTGAATGTCAGTGTGAATGTTGTCTGTCTATCCGTGTTGGCCCTGTGATGAGGTGGCGACTTGTCCAGGGTGTACACGGGCTTCCACCCAATTGTAGCTGAGATAGGCTCCAGCACTCCCGCGACCCTGAAGGGAATAAGCGGTAGAAAATGGATGGATGGCTTACATGGTCACTTTAAAGACACTTAACGGTAAGTTTTTTTTTAAATATTTGCTTGAAATAGTAGATGTCACTGCACAATATATGTAGTGATAAATATGATTTGAACATTTTAGCATTATTTTTGTGTTCAATTACAATAAGTGTGTTTAACCTAAACATTCCTGCCACTTCATTTTACACACTACTGCATTTTTAAGTATTTTTTTTGGGACAAATACAATGTCGTTCTGTGACCTTAAGAGAGTGATAATATTGTACCGTGAGATTTGATTAGGTTACATCCCTACACACTGGTCCTCTGTTAAGCCTCTGCATGTGAGCCGCAGCTACTGTAGTTCAATATTATAAAACGTGCCTTAATTCTTTGTCAACAACTCCCACGCAAAGGTTGTTTCTTTCTGCAGTTGCCGCGTTCGGGCCTTAGTGGTACCAGCAAACACGGTTTTATGTTGCACAGAATAAACGAGCCCTCGGATGCCACTTGCCGTGGTTTGGGGCCGGTCACTGAGAGAAGCGGAAAACGTCTAACGGAACGAAGCAGAAAGCCAAAAGTACCATACGGACACACGCGCGCACACACTTGTTTTTTTAATGGCGGTACACAAAGGCAATAATCATAAAAGGCCGGGGTCTTCTCCTGAACAGTAACTGACATTCGTCTCCGATAGTGACTGCAGCCCCGACGCCGGGCAATTTCCTCTCAAAATGCGAAACTGCGGGGACAAAATGTGGGAGCTGCCATTCTCCATGCATATTAAAGACACTTGTCATCAAGACGTCACCCAGGAGCTATGAGAACAAGAGGCACAGTTCCTGTGAGACGGACTCACTCGCCATCAAAACCATGAAATTAGACCCCAGAAAATATCCCTGTGATGGGAAAAATGCTACACTTTAGTGCATTTTGCATATAAAAAAAGGAGGGAGGGAGAGAAAGCCGAAAAGGGATGCATGTAAATTGCCCAAGCCACAAAGACAAATTGGTAATTCAGGTTTGGAATGAAAATGACTCTAAAGTGCAAAGAAGGAAATGGTGCAGCGTGAAAGGAATCAGGGTTGTTAAAATGTCACATTTCAGATTCTGTGCCTTTAGGAATCGAGATGTATTGTTGAGGGAAATGTGATAAACACACGCCAAACGTACGGGGAGCAAAGAGAGCTGTGTGTTGTCTTAGTCAACGCGCTCAGAGCGACGCCCACGAGCTGATCAATGCACAACTCCAACACACACACAATAAATACAACAACAAAAAAAAAACAGGACCATGTTCCCACACAATGACATTCAAAGCGAGATTCCGAGTGAATATGGACTCCTCCAAAGTGTTGACACGTTTTGAGAAGCAACTCGCGCTTTGATAGGAAGGCGCGCCGCGTTCCTCAAATGACCGAAATCCGCAGCCAACACACTCCATTCTGGAGAATATGTTAATTCCGCATTGAACACGCCTGATAATGTTTGAGCCACTCCAAAGTCTTTCAGCCGCTGCCAGCGTGGAAAGCGATAGACTTTGCGAGCTTGTTTGCAGAAATTAGCATATATACTGTCACAAACAACTCTTCCCCCCACTTGGGCGCTGGCGACAAGCCCCATTTGGTTTGTAGCGGGACTCCTTGGGGCCCAGGACCACCGGTGCCCCCCGCCATGACAAATGGCCTTAATGAAATTGGACAACTCAGCATACATGCATAAGAGGACGTTAAATATTAATAGTGAAGATCAACGTAGCGGTGCATATTCCTCTCTTTAATATTTTAAGTGTCAGACGGGCCTATTGTCTATCTATTGGGGGGGCTAAATCACTGTCTGCGACCACACCGCTCCGTGGCCACGGCCGTGCTCGCTCAGGCGGCAGTGACATCTCCTCGTACATTTTTATTCTTATTAAGAAGCTTTTTCAGTGCAACGCCTTTAAACGTATGCAGGACACTCAACCTCCTTTTCCATGAAAATCTGTTTGAAACATCCTGAAGCTCAAAGAAAAATAGGAAAGATAAAGCAGATAGTTTGCATTTGTGTTTTCTTTGGAATCATTAGCTTTCTTAAGATAAAGTGTGAGCATGCTAAACCATTACATGTACGCTATGTATAAGTTTTATGGTAGTAAAATTAATTAGTTCTGTTTTTATTAAAGAAAATACAGTATTAAGGCACTTAAGTTTTCATTAATAATCTGTCCTAAAAAAATCATACAAAAATTGAATCGTAGAAAAACCATAATAATTTTACCAAAAGAAACAATGTAAATTGAATTAATCTGTTCCAGACACCCAGAAATACAAACACAACACATTTATAGAGAATAATTATAGCTTTACATAGAGAAAACAAAGCGAAATACAAACAAATTACAAATTAAATAGATTATATTTTGTTAAAACATTTGTTAATTTGGTTTGACATATACAGTCCAAAAATATAATTAAACACATGTCAAATGTCTGCGATGAGATGGCGACTTGTCCAGGGTGTACGCTGCCTTCCGCCCGAATGCAGCTGAGATGGGCTCCAGTGACCACCCCGCAACCCCGAACGGGACAAGCGTTAGAAAATGGATGGATGGAAGATAAAGTCTAAGCATGCTAAAACATTACATGTACGCTATGTATAAGTTTTATGGTAGTAAAATGGATTACCGTATTTCCTTAAATTGCCGCCGGGCATATAGTATGCGCCTGCGTAGAATTACTGCCGGGTCAAATTCGTTTAGCAAAATAATTAGCGCATGCTTAGCATTACCGCCGGCTCAGGATTAACGCCGGGTCAAACTCGTTTCGCTAAATAATTAGCATATGCCTAGAATTTCCGCTGGGTCAAACTTGTGACGTCACGAGTGACACTTCCCCTGTCATCATTTTCAAAATGGAGGAGGCTGATTTCAATAATTTGAAATCGCATAAAGGGAAGAAGATTAAGAGCTATTCAATAGGATTTAAGGGCCAAGCTATTGAATATGCTAAAAAGTAAACAGTAAGCAGCTATGTTTTGTTAATATACCGTAGCTGCGTGTGTCAAATATGATAAATTAAATGACTCCCGCCTCCTGGTGGTAGAGGGCGGTACTGATCCTTCTTACGACTACTCGGGTGCAGAAGAAGTGACAACAAGCAGCAAAAGTGAGCAGCGTATATTTATTTTTTCCTCTCGCTTGCACATTTATCATGGAGGATTAAATATCTAAAATAAAACAGTTTTCTAAACTGGACTTTCACTCGCAGCAGGAGGTAATAAAAGAAGATCTCCATCGAGACGGAGAGACTTTTAAAACTGAAGAAAGATAAGGAAGACTTGTATAACCAAGTTATCGATGCTTTTGATCAGAAGGAGCTGCGCATTGACTTCATTTATAAGTAAAGGTAAAACCAGAATAAAGTTTTTTTTATTAAATGTGCTTTTCATGATGTTATCCTTACATCACACTCAAATTTATAAGCGCAGGCCTAAAGTTACCACATGCCTTTGGTAAACGCCGGAGAGAGAAGAGGTTTTAAAATAATTAGCGCATGCTTGCCTTTACCGCATGCCTTTGGTGAGCGCCGGAGTAAGAAGAGGTTTTAAATCAATTAACGCCCCGGCGGCAATTCAAGGAAATACGGTAGTTCTGTTTTTATTAAAGAAAATACAGTCGTAAGGCACCTCAGATTTCATTAATAATATGTCCTAAAAAATGTTTAAAAAATTTAATAGTAGGAAAACCAAAATCATTTTGCCACAATAAACAATGTATATTTAATTAATTGGTTCCAGACACCCAGAAATACGAACACAACACATTTATAGAGAATAATTATAGCTTTACATACAGAAAACAAAGCGAAATACATACAAATGACAAATTAAATAGATTAATTACATTTTTTAAAACATTTGTTAATTTAATTTGACATACAGTAAACAGTCCAAAAATATAATTAAACACATGTCAAATGTCTGAGATGAGGTGGCGACTTGTCCAGGATGTACCCCGTCTTCCGCATGAATGCAGGATAGAGAGGTTACAGTGACACCCCCCCCCCCGCGACACCGAACCGGACAAGCGGTTGAAAATGGATGGATGGAAGATAAAGTCTAAGCATGCTAAAACATTACATGTACGCTATGTATAAGTTTTATGGTAGTAAAATGGATTAGTTCTGTTTTTATTAAAGAAAATACAGTCGTAAGGCACCTAGGTTTTCATTAATAATCTGTCCTAAAAAAATCTTACAAAAATTGAAAGGTAGGAAAACCATTATAATTTTACCAAAAGAAACAATTTGAATTGAATTAATCGGTTCCAGACACCCGGAAATACGAATACAACACATTTATATAGAAAAATATTGTTCTACATGCAGAAAACAATGCAAAATACATAAAGTACAAATGACAAATGAAATGGATTAATTACATTTTTTTAAACATTTGTTGATTTGGTTTGACATATACAGTCCAAAAATATAATTAAACACATGTCAAATGTTCTTTTTTTCCTCCCCTGAACAAGTAACCTACACAATGACATATGAAATAAAATGGAACTAATAAACTAGGGAAACAAACAATGCATCAGTCAAATAAGTATAAGCAAGATATTGACAGACAACTGCAATCCTGAATGTCCCCAACACAGTGCAGTGAGTGATTCACAAAAGCAGACAAAAGGATCATCAATTACCTACCTTTAAATTACTTTTCAATCTGGGTAAAATTTGGGAGCAGTCTCTTTTTTTTTTCTACATATTATAGGAAATTACCCTATAGTTCCTGAAACTTCACAGAACAACAGTTCAATATCAGTTAATTTTCTCCAATTGAAGAAAATTAAGAATATCATTATTCCAGCGGGTGTGGCAGGGAGGCTTTGCAGCCTTCCAATTTAACACAATTCCAACAGAGTAGTGAATCCTACCTAGTTTATTTTTGGATTTGCTAAGAGAAGATGACAGAAGGGCTACCCCAAATAGTCTGTTTAGATGTTCGGTTCGACCTTTTCGCCAATTACCAAAGACAAAGTATCAAACATTTCAGTCGAATGAATGCACAGGGATGGGCAAAGCCAAAACATATGCATCAGGTTAGCTGGATACTGTTGACACCGATCAGATAATACCAATATTCCGTCATACATCTTAGCCCGCCTGACCTTGGCATAATAAAGGGGAACATTATCACAATTTCAGAAGGATTAAACCAATAAAAATCAGTTCCCAGTGGCTTATTTTATTTTTCGAAGTTTTTAAAAAAATTTTACCCATCATGGACTATCCCGGAAAAAGGCTTCAAAGTGCCTGATTTTCGCTATCTGTGACGCCACCGTCCATTTTCCTGTGACGTCATCCGGTGATGCCAATACAAACAAAAATGGCTGATAGCACAGCAAGATATAGCGACATTAGCTCGGATTCAGACTCGGATTTCAGCGGCTTAAGCGATTCAACAGATTACCATGTTTTGAAACGGATGGTTGGTGTATAGAGACAGATAGCGAAAACAAAATTGAAGAAGAAACTCAAGCTTTTGAGCAAATAGCTATTGACGCTATTCGGCCATGTCTGCTTTACCACCGCTTGTTAAAATTTGCAGACCAAACGATCGGGAATTCGCATCTTGTGACACTGGAGCAACTTAAATCTGTCGATTGGTAAGATTTTGTTTGGCATTAAATGTGGGTGGAGGGAAACACTGGATGCAAATATAGCTACAAATGTACATACAGCTAGCCTAAATAGCATGTTAGCATCGATTAGCTGGCAGTCATGCCGCGACCAAATATGTCTTATTAGCACATAAGTCAATAACATCAACAAAACTCACATTTGTGATTTCGTTGACTTTATCGTTGGAAATGCATCTGCAGGATATCCATACATCTCTGTGCCATGTCTGCCTTAGCATCGCCGGTAAAATTGTGCAGACCAAACGATCAGAACTTTCGCATCTTGGAGCAACTTAAATCCGTCGATTGGTAAGTGTTTGTTTGGCATTAAATGTGGATGGAGGGAAAGGCTGGATGCAAATACAGCTACAAATGTACATACAGCTAGCCTAAATAGCATGTTTGCATCGATCGGCATGCCGTGCTAATCGATGCACACTTTACGTAAATCAACTTGAATCCGTCCCTGATCATGTTGTTACACCCTCCGACAACACACCGACAAGGCATGATGTCTCCAAGGCACGGAAAACAGTCGAAAAAACTGAGCTGATTTGACTCGATGTTTATAATGTGTTTGAGAAAATGGCGGATTGACTACCTAGGTGACGTCACATCGCTCCGAGAGCAAATAATAGAAAGGCGTTTAATTCGCCAAAATCCACCCATTTAGAGTTTGGAAATCGGTTAAAAAAATATATGGTCTTTTTTCTGCAACATCAAGGTATATATTGACGCTTACATAGGTCTGGTGACAATGTTCCCCTTTAAGAACAATGTTTTAACTTACATTGAATAAGGCTGTGTCTAGCACAATTAAAAGACCTATGAACTGTACTTAAAATCTCTGTCCAGCTCTGATAAAACATTTAACACTTTTAACTTCATTAAATGTTCTTGTTGGCAAATGTGTTGAAGAGCGAAGAGGGAGGACAGGAGGGGAGAAGCACTGTAGGTCTTTACTAAATTTAGTAGTGTTACTCATCTTCTTTTTAAGTGTTGGTACTTTATTTGGCCCTAAGGTGGCTTACTTTCGAGAAACTGAGTCACAGACGCCTGGGAGTTTTTGTTTCAGTACTTCATTTTGCAGAATGTTACACGGAAAAACAGACAAAGACATCATGTGCAATGTTTGATATGTCGATTACCGAGACCAAAGAAAGCAAATCCTGCAAAAATTGGAGTGTTTGAGCTCGTACCACCATCATGACTCTGGAAAGAGGTTCTGCAACCTCCTTAGCAGAACCTCTGTAACAACTTCTTCCCTCAGGCCATAATACTCTCGAACGCATCATAATAATGCCCTCAATTCCCCAAACAAAACAGATTAACTTGCTGGACTATAAAGACAATATAACATACATCCGTAAACGTGGATGCATATGCAAAAGTGCAATATATTTATCTGTACAGTACATCTATTTATTTATATCTGCACTTTATTGCTCTTTTATCCTGCACTACAACGAGCTAATGCAACAAAATGTAATTATTATCTGTACTGCAAAGTTCAAATTTGAATAACAAGAAATGAAGTCTAAATTTAAGTCTTTCTCAAGGTAAAGTCTCAACATGTTTTTGCTCTTTCAAGACAATTGCTTATGCTTAAAATATTACCTAAAACAAGGCTGTCAAAGATAAGGCAATAATAAGTTCACAAAATGTTTCTTTAACAGAACAATCGTTTTTATCGCACAAGTACCGTGCACCCTGTGTGACCATATGTACATACTATAGCGGTGGAGAAGCGGCAGCTTTCCAGCGAGTGTAATTGACAAAGAAAATAATATTTTGAAAGGCAAGCTTATCTTTGAAACCCTAACAGGTCGTTGTCTCCACAATAAGTTATTTCCATCTACTAAATAGAATAGAATAAGAATAGGCATTCATTGTCCTTGCACATTAAGAACAACAAAATTGTGGAATACTGATGGCGATAGCTGCCATGCAAGCTGCTAACCACGACCCATCAGGAGCAGTTAGAAGTTTGGTCTCTTGCTTGAGGGACACCTCGACATGACCACACTACGTCGGGATCGCACCAGCAACCCTCTGGTTATGAGATGGCCACTTTACACACTATGAATTATCATCAGAGTTCCTAGCTGTTAGCAGCAGTGTTGCCAAGTCCACATATGACAAACCTTTTTTTTCTTAAGTTGTTTTTACAAAGTTCATGAGTCAATAGGTTTGGGCCAACAATAGGATATCAACATATACTGTATCACGATAGACCCTTAATTGATATCAATATAAAATGCATTGGATAAAAAATTCCACATATACTCAAGAAACCGGAAATTATGAAGCAAGATTTGTTTTATGAAGTTACTTGCGCTTTGATAATACAGGAAACAGGAAGTGTCATTGAGCAATGGGAGGGACACGCTCACAGCCAATCATGTAGGAGTATCAACAACACCTTTCCTGCTGTCCGGCTCCCAGTTCCAGATTGTAGGACTGAGAAGCGCAGGGGAGACATTCCCTCCAGGGCCAACGTTTTTGTCGGGGGTAACGCCCTACCCTTTACCCAACAATGGGTCTGCAATACTTCGCTTTGGGGTTGGAATGAAGAGGCCATTGATTTGTGACAATTTGATCACTTTATCATTATTTCTGCAGGACACAACCGGACAACTACATGCTATCATTCGCTTACTGATGTTAATCATCTAACACACTGCCATTTTTAAAGGAGCACACACACACACACACACACACACACACACACACACACACACACACACACACACACACACACACACACAAGGTACTATCATAACTAGTGTGATTGCGCCGTCTTTCTGTCTTGCTGTGGATTCTCTGCATGGAGTGAGAAGGAAAACTGTAATATCTTGATATATCAACCCAATAACAGACACTTGGCTTTAATTTTGTTGGTTTCAATGCAGATAGTGCGGCAACATCCTGACACTTTAAATGTGTTGGTTTAATTAGTTGCTTTTCAAACTACTGTGAGGTATTCAATAGGTTATACAGTACTGATATCAAGTGTCTCAAATGATTGATTGATTGAAACTTTTATTAGTAGATTGCACAGTACAGTACATATTCCGTACAATTGACCACTAAGTGGAAAAACCCGAATACATTTTTCAACTTGTTTAAGTCGGGGTCCACGTTAATCAATTCATGGTACAAATACTGTATATACTATCAGCATCTTACAATCATCACACAAGTTAATCTTCAAAGTATATACATTGAATAATTTACATTATTTACAGTCCGGGGGATGTGATGTGGAAGGGGGTTAGGTTTGTTTGCTATCAACAAACCTAACCCCAATTATATCATCTGAGAAAAGGACATTGAAACAGTGTAGGTCTGACTTCGTAGGATATGGACAGCGAGCAGTGAACATAGTGAGCTCAGAAAGCATAAGAAGAACAAGTATTTACTGTACATTTGATTATTTACATCTGATTATTAACAGTCCGAGTAGGTGGGATGTGGCGGGGGGTTAAGCTAGGGTTGTAGTTGACTGGAGGTGGTCTTTTAGTGCGGTTTTGAAGGAGGATAGAGATGCACTTTTTTTTACACCTGTTGGGAGTGCATTCCATATTGAGGTGGCATAGAAGGAGAATAAGTTAAGACCTTTGTTAGATTGGAATCTGGGTTTAACGTGATTTGTGGAGCTCCCCCTGATGTTGTGGTTATGGCGGTCATTTAAGTTATGGAAGTAGAAATCTGCAAGCACCTTCAAATTTACTTTGAATACTGGAATTTTACCACTCTCTATCATTATACTGTTTATCATTACATCCCTAGTACATTAACAAGTAGAAAGTCAAGGGCAGTCACGGCATGTTCTTGCCGTAAATACCGGTCAACTTTTTAGGGCATTACGTCAAGTCACAAGGTCGGCCGCAGCAAATGCCGCGGTTGCCTTGGTTAATTTGAGCCCTGTGTATGGCTAGCTATATCCAGTGTATCCCCATTTCAATAAACATGTATTTTTAATTCAGCTTTCCTATCAATCCAAAAATCTATTATCATTTATACATTCGTCCCTTGTTTATCGCAGCCATTTGGTTCCAGGCTTGACCGTAGTAAACACATTTCTGAAAAGCAGGATTTTAGATAGATAGATAGATAGATAGATAGATAGATAGATAGATAGATAGATAGATGGATAGATAGATAGATAGATAGATGGATAGATGGATAGATAGATAGATAGATAGATAGATAGATAGATAGATAGATAGATAGATAGATAGATAGATCAATCTTTATTGATTCCTTCAGGAGAGTTCCCTGAGGAAAATTTAAATTCCAGCAGCAGTGTACAGAATTGAGATCGAATGTAAATAGTAAAAATTAATAATGGGGGTATAAATGGAAACAAAATAGAAAAATATTACAATAAGAATAAAAATAAAAAGCAGCAAGAGAAACTAGGCAGTAGTGACCATGTTATGAAAAATATTGCACTGTTATTGTTACTAAATCAAATATTTTCATATTACAACCTACTAACAACACCTTTCCGACATATTTAAAGTCCTCTAAACATAAAAAATACAGGCAGTCATTTTTACACCCGTTTCACTCAATATAGAAGCCTTAAATGTGTTCCTACTATTCTACTTTAGGTTACAGTACTCGCCGATCCTCCAAGAGTCATTGGTACTATCGTCGCCAGGCCACTAAAATATTTCCACAATGTGGAAATACATCATCACATCTTGGATAATTCCTCCAAGTTAAAACTACGCTTCCATGTGCTGAAACCACGGGCATCAGTTGTTCTGTAAAATTCATTCAACAGTCGCAGCTACGAACGTTAGCTGTGATGTTAACATTTTGTGTTAGCATTGCGTGTCCTGTGCTGTCATTCCACATATCTTACGCCAAAGCTGTGTTGTTAATGTCGAAGATTAAGTGCATCTTGACAAGTTTGTCTCCATTTAGCATTGGCCAGACAGATGTTTGCAATAATGGCGCTCCTCGTCACATCGAGTCTGGTCTGTCTCACGTCTCATCTTTTGACAATGTTCACGCTAAAGGCTCGCTGTGGAGAGGGGCGTGGTCCACGCGTTCCCTCCAGGCAGGGTGTGTGCAGGGGCCGACCATGAAGCAGCAGACATGTGAGTAGATACCTCAGCTGGAACGAGTTATCTAATCACCTTTATCAGCAGCGTTGGAAACCATGAGAGGGGGCTGGAGAAGGAGAGTGAGACTGCCAGACGAGGGAGAGAGCTGAAAAGCCACAACACTTTACATGACGGGGTCATGAGCTGAAAAGCTTAATAGACTTTGAACATTGATTGTTGTAAAACATTAAACTGATTGTAATGGCTGCGCAAGGGTGTGGTGTTTTCCCGTGACACAAACGAGGATCCGGGATAGAGACTTACAAAGTGGCGCCCAACAAGAAGGTGAGAAAAAAGAACCCACAAAAAGATGTCGGCACCAACCCCCCTGGAGGCACTAGGACAAGTGCTGGCCCAGGTATCAGCAGCAAGCCAGCAACAGTCACAGTTGCTGAAGACACCGATGGACAGAGCAGAGAAACGAGAGAGGTGTCAACCATGAAGCGCATGGTGGAGGGGGAGGATCCCCAGACATTCCTCGACGTCTTCGAGGCAACAGCGACGTCGAACAGATGGCCGGAAGAGGAATGGTGGCCACCTACGGAGGACTTTCCCCTCGAGCAGTCCCGTGATGAAACCTTGCGCGAGGCCTGGGACCAGGTGGATTATGTTGACGGTCAGCCGGTGCGCCCGGGGAAAAAAGCGGGTATTCCCCATTTTTCAATTATTAGGGATAGACTATACCAAGTGGGCCGTGACACGCAAACCGGGGAGGAACACACCCAGTTGTTGGTGTAAAACACCACCGGTAAATGGTTTTCCAGGCGGCGCATGTTAACCCAATGTCTGGACATTTGTGGTATGATAAAACACTTAATCGAGTCATGGTCCGATTCTATTGGCCAGGCCTCCGGGCAGATGTGCGCCGGTGGCCAGCTGGTGAATCGAGCGGCCACCCCAAGGGCACCGTTACGCCCATTGCCGCTCATGGAGGTCCCGTTCGAGAGAATTGGGATGGACCTCAGCGGACCACTTCACCCGAGCACACAGGGATACCACGTTGTTTTAGTCCTGGTGGATTACGCAACGCGGTATCCCGAAGCAGTGCCCTTGCGCTCTATCTCTGCCAAGAGTGTTGCACAAGCACTGTTTCAGTTCATCTCCCGGGTTGAAATCCCGAAAGAGATCCTGACTGACCAGGCACGTCCTTTATGTTGCGCACCGTAGAAGAACTGTATGGATTATTGGAAATAAAAGCGATCCGCACCAGCATGTACCATCCACAAACGGACGGGCTGGTGAAGAGATTGAACAAAACGCTGAAAACAATGATCTGTAAGTTTATGCACAAGGACAAACAGAATTGGGATAAATGGTTGGATCCCTAATGTTTGTGATGCAGAAGGTACCCCAGGCCTCAGTTGTTTTTGCACCGTTTGAGTTGTTGTACGGCCGGAGGCCTCGCGGAGTGCTGGACGTCATTAAAGAAAGCTGGGAGGAGGGTCCAAGCTCCAGCAAAAATGAAGTACAATACGTCATGGACATGCGAGCAAAACTCCACCAGGTGGGGCACTTGTCACGTGAGAATTTGCTCCGTGCCCAAGAGCGTCAGTGGCGCAGGTATAACCGGGGGACCTAACTGGGTCATTAACACCGGGAGAAAAAGTGCTTGTATAGCTTCCAACTTCAAGCTCTAAATTACTTGCAAAGTGGCAAGGACCCTTTGAGGTCACACGGGAAGTGGGTGATGTCGACTATGAGGTTCGGCGCTCGGACCGACGGGGGGACAAGCAGATGTATCATATTAACCTACTGAAGTCATGGAGAGAGGCGGAGCCTGTTTCCATGGTGACAGTAGTGAAGGAGGAGGAGGAGTTGGGGCCAGAGGTCCCGCGCTCTGGCCCACCCCCTCAGCTTTCCTGTGACGACCAGCTCACATTGGCCCAACGAGCGGAGGTAGCTGAGTTGTAGCGGCGCTATTCTGACGTGTTCTCAGCGCGACCCGGCCGCACGAATCTCATCCGGCATCATATCGAGATTAGCCTGGGGGTTACGGTGCGGTCTTGGCCATATAGGCTTCCCGAATACAAGCGCAAAGTAGTGCGGGAGGTATTAAAAACCATGCTTGATATGGGGGTGATGGAAAAATTTCCCAGCGCATGGTGCAGTCCCATTGTTCTGGTGGGGAAGAAGGATGGGACCGTGCGGTTCTGTGTAGATTACCGCAAGGTGAATGAACAATCACTTTTTGACGCATACCCAATACCCGGGTCGACGAGCTCCTGGATCGGCTGGGCACTGCTAATTTTTTCATGACACTGGATTTAACCAAGGGCTACTGGCAGATTCCTTTGTCACCAGAGTCCCGAGAAAAAACGGCCTTCTCCACTCCGGACGGTTTGTACCAATTCTTGACACTTCCGTTCGGCTTGTTCAGTGTGCCCGCCACGTTCCAGCGTCTCATGGACCGCGTACTGCGGCCCCACGCTGCATACGCGGCTGCCTACCTGGATGATGTCATCATCAAGAGTAGCAGCTGGGAACAACACATGCGGCGGGTGGGGGCGGTACTCGAGTCCCTGAGGTGAGCAGGGCTCACTGCCAACCCAGCGAAGTACGAGGTTGGCCGGAGGGAGGTACAGTATCTGGAGTACCACTTGGGAGGGGGGCAGCTGCGGCCACAAGTAGACAAAACATCGGCGATCGCAGCCTTTCCATCCCTCAAGACAAAAAAAGAGGTGAGGCAGTTCTTGGGACTGGCGGGGTTTTACGCCGGTTCATTCCTCAGTTTACGGATTTGACTGGCCCATTGACTGACCTCACCCGAAAGGGTGCTCCAGAACTGGTCCAGTGGACGGTGCAGTGCCAGCGGGGATTTGAAAAGGTAAAAAAAGCACTCTGCGAGGAGCCGGTGCTGCACATGCCTAACTTTGACATCCCTTTCTGTCTGCAGGCGGGGGCATTGGGCCGGGGACTGGGGGAGGGGCTGTCCCAGCGGATGGAGGGCATCGACCGCCCCGTACTATATAGGACCGGGAGGCAGGGTAGACCACAGTGGAGAGGGAGTGCCTTGCCATCCGGTGGGCGGTCGGGGCCCTCCACTATTACCTTTTGGGGCGCGCCTTCAGTGGGGTGTTTTCCCGTGACACATATGAGGATCCGGGACAGAGACTTCCACACTCGCCAATATGGAGGATGTGTTATTGATGAGGCACGAGTTGAAGATGAAATTGTTCTGGTCAACTTTATTCCATCCATCCATTTTTCTACCGCTTGTCCCTTTCGGGGTCCCGGGCTGTGCTGGAGCCTAGCCGAGCTGCACACGGTCAACTTTATTGTCGCGGGAAAAAAAAACAGGAGCATTGAGATTAGCCGCTGTTCTTGTTAGCCTTTTTTTCCCTGAACCCAAAAGAGAATGTCCCGGTTGGTCAAAATCTTTAGCCATCGCAACAGGGACCATACATCATATGTGTGTTTAGAGTGTCCGCCCTGAGATCGGTAGGTCGTGAGTTCAAATCCCGGCCGAGTCATACCAAAAACTATAAAAATGGGACCCATTATCTCCTTGCTTGGCACTCAGCATCAAGGGTTGGAATTGGGGGTTAAATCACCAAAAATGATTCTCGGGCACGGCCACTGCAGCTGCTCACTGCTCCCTTTACCTCCCAGGGGGTGAGGGTGATGGGTCAAACGCAGTGGATAATCTCACCACACCTATTGTGTGTGACAATCATTGGTAATTTAACTTTTAATATGCTAATAGAAAATAAGGCAAATACTACAAATACTGCACCGTGATACATACAATACATTATTAAACCTAATTCAACACTTTATGTAAGTCAAATATGTAGAATTACATTTTTGAAAAAAAAAATCTGACTCTAAATATGTGATGTGGGGAAGCCGCCATATTTGAAATGTGATGTAGCTAGAGATGACTGTATACCCACCGATGTCTAGCATATTCATCTTTTATGACCGTATTATTTTATTTAACCAAGAGTTGATTCCAACTCTGCGCTAATGCCAACACTGCCACTGTGGCGGCACGCCACCTTGAGGGCGTGTTGTTTCTGCACGGCGCCATAGCAAAAGGAAAAAGATCACAGGAATAACCATTATTCAAATTAGCAGAAAAGGGTGGGAGTAGGTGGGGGTACTAAGTGTAATCGGCTAATATCCTAAAAAATCAATTCCACTCCCATTTGGACACAATTGAATGCATCTAAAGAGGCCAATTATTAAACACACAGATCAGATCCATAATTGGTGGTAGTGGTAAGGAGGGGTCGTGGTGGGTGGCTGAGGCTAATGCACTGAGCAAGAGCTAGATGCTAGGTGGGGGCAGGAGGTGGGTGAGAGTGAGGAGCTGCCAGGCTGATGGGGGTGCGCCAAGGGTGGTGATGGTGGGGGGTGCACCTGGGGACTCATTCTAACAGGGGCCCACTCCCCTGCGGGCGCCCCCTCCACCCATCAGGCTGCACAGCCCCTGGAGACTCACTGCAGTACAGGTCCCTGACACACTGGAGGGATGACCCTGGGAATCTCATTATGCATACAACCAAAGTGCGCCCCCCCCCCCCCTCAAGCTCACCCCAACATGCATTTGCATACAGAAGACAGACCGAATAAGGTAATAAATCAGCAGCCTATATTCAAATGGTTTGCAGGGAGATTGAAACCCCCCCACCCCCGAGTGAATTCCCACTCGCGCTCGGGAGCCCGATACCCATTCTCATCAGCGGACACAGGCGCTGCCTCCGCCGGACACCGCCATATAAATATATATCCCGCTTCATTGCATAGCCCAGGGACGCTATACCTCAATATATCAATATACATATGCTTATATCTCATATGCCTTCGGCAAACTAACTGCCTTCGTTATAGGGCCGGGCGTCCGTGGCCCCCGAAGGTCACAGCTCATGCTGACAGAGGAAGGGTGGGAGGGGGTACCATTTGAATATTGCACTTAGAGTAGGTCTTTGGACAGCACCTCCTGCCAATTTACTTTGCCTCATCAATAATGGAATTGTCATGAACATGGAAATCAAAGTCATTTTCCTTAAGGTGCTGCAGCAATGGCGGCGATGAAGGCCCTTCTTTTTGGCAAGAAGTGTGGGCCCATGCTCCATGAAGTCGATTATGAAGGAGTGGGAATAAATAAATAGCGGTGTCTGGCTTGTGTGCATGCTTGAATAGGACACAGCCAGATGGAATAATAGAATCAAAAATGCTAACAGAGTGATTGCACCATGATCTGCTGCAAAATGAATTGTCTTTAACAAGCCACGCCCCCCCACACACATTCTATTATACCCAATAAAAAAAAGAGGAGGAGGCTGGGTTGGGGTGTTGGGGGGGGTTTAAGAAAATGCAAATCTCCATCCATCAATCAATTTGTTGGTCCCAAAACTACCATCAAAGGGGCAGAGGCTGTGAAGTATGCAATCCCATCAACAAATGGAGGACTGAAACGGAATCCTTCAAGCTTAATTAATGGGGAGTCCGCCACTATTACTTGGTTTGTTTAACGCGCCTCACACAGAGGGCAACTTGTCCTTTTTTTTGAATCACTGCACCAAATTCGACTTGTTCAACATCGCTGAATGGCTCCTCATGCAAGAAAATAATCCATCTCGCCTCTAATCCTTTCCTCTCGCGGGTCGACGTGTCATTATTTTGATCCCCGCTCAACGATGGCGCCGCCACCGCGCATTCATCGCGCATCACTCGGATAATTATCGCCAGCCGCGCATTTGTATTTGGAGAGGAAGTAGCTACAGTTAGGTGGCCCCGGTGCTAAAACACCTTGCTGCTCCAATTACATCTCAGTAAACAGCAAGCGTGGTTACAGATCTATAATAAAAGTCAATAGAAGGAGCGAAGTTTGTCAAAATCAAATGTCACGCTGGAACTTTCTGTAGGAAACTGAGATGAGTCAATGTAAATAAATGGTTTAATAAACCCCCCCCCCCTCTCCTCCACCTCCAGTGTAAATCATTCGTGAAATTTGTCCAAAAAGAAAAAAAACAACTTTTCACCCTTTTGAGCTAATAACTGGCGACAGGAAGAGAAGCTTAAACAAAAGATCAGTCAGGCGTTCATTTGAATATTCAAATCGTTTTTTTAATAAAACTCCGCTTCATCCGTTTCCCAAAAATACATTCCTTTTGGTCGTGGAGGGAGAAGATAATAAAACAGTCGACGCTTGTTTAAGGTCATTGTCCAAAATTGTTGGAATTATTGGAGGTTTTAAATAAGCTCACTGAAGAAATACCAGCATCATTCTGAGTCGCAACTAAATGATACGTATGTATGGCGACAACCTCCGGGGGAATACTTAGCAATAGTGTTTCTATAAAGTTATTCTGTCAAGCCCCTTAAAACTAAAGCTTCGCTGTAAAATAGGGCCAGGGCTTCCCTTTAATGTAATTGAATGTTGCATGCCGCCATACCATTTTCATTACCGCCACACCTTGAAAATAAGGGTTTGTTTTTTTCTACTTGAAACATCCATCCATCCATTTTCTACAGCTTCTCCCCTTCGGGGTGTGCTGGAGCATATATCAGCTGCATTCGGGCGGTAGGCGGGGTACACCCTGGACAAGTCGCCACCTCATCGCAGGGCCAACACAGATAAGCAGACAACATTCACACTCACATTCACACACTAGGGCCAATTTAGTGTTGCCAATCAACCTATGCCCAGTCTTTGGAGGTAGGAGGAAGCCGGAGTACCCGGAGGGAACCCATGCAGTCACGGGGAGAACATGCAAAGTCCTCACAGAAAGACCCCAAGCCAAGGTTTGAACTCAGAACCTTCATAAAGCTCCCAGAAGAAATCACACAAAGTCAGACGCTATTTTTAATTTTTATTACCAATCTTATGATAACAAACGCACAATTCCAACAGGTTTTACCTCTCTTGCAAACACTTTCGTCTCCACACTTCCCTGCACACACAACAACACTTCTTCCTTCTACGACAATCACCTTTGAGGCACGGGCGGTGTGTTTGCAAACATGGGAAAAACTAACATAAAATCCAAGCTACACGTGCATTAAACATTAACACCAGCTGGTCGTTACAATGTTAACTTGTAGATTTTAGACACAGTCCAATATAACCCGATACTGTTTTTCTTTGTTTGTTGATGTCGGACCAATATCTGATATCAATATTGTATCAGGGCATCCTTTGTTAGAGTAGTGGTTTTGCTTAAGTTTAGGTAATGCGCGCTATTTACTTTTGCTCCAAAAATGTATGTGGCGATAAATTATGTTGTTTTTTTACATTTAAAACGCTTTCTCATGGTCTACATAACATGTAATGTTAGTTCTTTTTTGTGGGCGGTCTTACATTATATTCCAGGACTATCAAACTAGCGGCCCGCGGGCCACATCCGGCACACCAAAGCTTTTCATTTGGCCTGCCGACCATCACCCAAAGAGGCTTGATGAAACCATTCAAACTAAGGCAACCCCACAGGAGGCAACAGTGTGACACATGTGTCACAATGAAGCAGCAGTTGGGTGACTAAAAGAAGACGACTCAAAAAATATTACCACTGACCCTGGAAAAAAATCTGAATAAATTGCAAAAATTTGACTTTTAACAGCAACTAGACAACAAAGTATGAATGTTCCGTCCTAAGCCACTGCTCAAGTCATTGTTTTTTGTTTTGGACATTTTAAGCGGCGGACACTGATCCAGACCCGCAAAAATGGTAGAAATCCACACGTGTAAGCTCCATCACAAAACCGGGTCTAATCTTTGTAAGTAGATATTGTGCATTAAGACAGTGAGTTTGATTTGAATTGAAATTGCTGACTTTGAGAAGTATTTTGTATTTGTGGTCATTTAATACATCCATCCATTTTCTACCGCTTGTCCCTTTTGGGATCACGGGGGGTGTTGGAGCTGCATTCGGGCGGAAGGCGGGGTCGCTACATGTAACGCTAAATTTGACCAGTAAAGGGCGACAACGCTACACTTTAGGTTGTGTTGATCCAGTCATTGTGTGCAATGTTGAATTTCCATAGTCATTTGTAGTTGATAGTGTTAAAGTGTTAACACTAAACCTATTTAAAGGAGCCATATATAGTAATTTGGTCAGAAATGGAACTGCCATCACGGTCAAAATTATGTAGTCCCCTCCCACTCTCCATGAGTGAGGTTGCCAGATACGCAGCTGAATATTAATCCTACTCCAAGAAACTTCAAATGGCAATCGACGAGTTCTACACTGTAGGTTTCTCTTGTTTATGCTTCTTGCAAGATGGTTTACTGAGTAATAATGCTCCATTTTACTGATGTCCATTAGGCAAATGTATTTGTAAAGTTACGCAGCAATATTTTTGTCCGGAGTCGGGACAGATTGTTGGCATTACCCTGCTAAAATGTCGAGTTTGTCCGCACAGACCACCATCAAAATATATTGTATATAATAATATATAATATATTATATATCGCATAGGCCTACTTTGATGTCAAGCCAAGGCTAACAGCAAAATTACCGCCACATTTTGTTCAACATAACTCCATGTTGCATCCAACCTGACACACTGCATTCTCTTCCGTTCACGCACATCTCCATCTTTCAGTGCAGAGTGCGATTCTATGAGCCAACCCACGTTACGCAAAAACCACGTTACGCATAAATCATATAGCCTACTACCATGTCAATACACAAAGTAGAAAATCATTACATGTATAGCATTATATTGTGCCAAGCAAATACCACCCCATATGTGTTTGATGCACATACTGTACCAGAAACCGCAATTAGCCGTGCTAATGTTGGAACCCTTTTCCTCAGCGTATCAGCATATTGAGAACGAAATAGGCAATGACACTACCCATATCCACATAAGTTTTATTTGTCGAAAAGATATGTTGCCCTGTTGCCCGGTTTCTCATAGTTATTGTCAGTGAGATTTTCCTTGCCCTTGTGGGCTCTGTACCGCGGATGTCGTTGTGGCTTGTGCAGCCCTTTGAGACACTTGTGATTTAGGGCTATATAAATAAACGTTGATTGATTGATTGATTGATGGATATGTCGATGTGTCATTGACTGGGCTGGCATGCTAATAAACATTACACTCGGAGCGGAGCACCATCACACTAGCTTTGCTAGACAAAGTCATAGACTGTATTGGACAATATAGTTTACATACCAAATGTCCATTTCCATTTATGAAAAGTAATAAGAAAACATAAATGCCTGACTTACTGATCAAGGAGGAAATTAGCAAATTTGGCGTCAGATGAAAACATTTTCTCCGCCTTCAAACGTCTCTATCTTTCAACGGCATCCCCGATACAAATCCTCGCTTGGTAACTGACTTTTTCATGAATAGGTTGATAATTATATCGAGGCCTTTTGGATTTACTGAGGTCTGACATGTTTAGTAACTTTACCAGTGGCAGTAGCCAGATGAAGAGGGCAGTGCCTAACTGGCAACCTGGATGTGACACACTTACATACTTTCTAATTGATCAAACAGTGGAGAGCGGGGCATCAAAATGAAAACAATAACAAGATTTTGGGTCTGTAAATCACATTTTGAAATGAGCATATTTTGGCTGAACAACTGTTACCAGTTATAAAGGTATTAGAAAACAACATGATTTATTAATGTAGTTTGACATATCAAGTACATAAAACGATGACTTGATATTAAATTATTACAAATGGCACCTTTAAATCTATTTTATTTATGTAAAATACGTACTGGAATTTATTACGTAAAATAGAGAATGGAGATTATACTTTTGTAATATTTATTTTCTGTTTACATTTTCAGTCTAACAAACCTAAATGAAAGAAGTGTAAAGAAATAAAACTGAGGAAAGAAAATAATTCAGATTAATTATAAAAAACAACTTATGGAGCTTCCAATTCTTCATGCCGTTAGCTATCTGTCTAGCTGCACATGCTGGAACGGATTAACGAAGGCAAAATAATTATATTATTGACAGTGAAGTGTGAAACCCTATGTGTTTACTTTGTAATTAAGTAAATGCAGTCCCAAAAGAATATAACCTGTGGAGGCATTCTCCCACGAAACACCCAAATTTTAAATTCCAGCCAATGAGTCCTTGGGCTCTTGAAACAGCGGCCCTCTTCATTATGTAGTTGAATAGCCCTGGTATATACAGGACATGCCTCCACATTGACTGCGTCTTCTCCTTGTCAGCCATGTTGTAGTTTTTAGCACTTAGATATGTAGACCACTGACAGCTATATGTTCAAACAGAAGATGCATGTGCCCATACGAGCCAGTCTGCCCCACAAAAAGAGGATAGAGAAAAAGAACAAAATTATTGACTATAATGCCGGACTACATTGGAGGACACACGCAAAGTTGTTTGGCCAAAACTTTACCATAAAAGAAATAATAGTGGAGGGAATCTTTGGCACCTTACGAATCGATTATGATTACGATTCAGGAGCTCCGATTTAATTTAAAAAAAAAATCGAATTTTGATGCATCTTTAATTTATATACATATTTATGCAGTTTTAAATATCATTTTGTGTCACATAAGTGTTTCTTTTGAGCAACTTTAAAAAACAAAGTGCATTTGTAATAAGAAACCGTTATATCAATTCCCGCATTTGTCGAATTATAGAAAATATGTGCAAAACTGGAACATAATTGTCCTGTATGAAAAGAGCAGGTCGGATATCTCGGTGAGGTGGCTCACTGCAGTCAGCCAAATTTAGAACAGTCTGCATTTCTTTATTTACAATAAATAAATCGATTAGCGATTATTGAGGTTTACTAATCAATTTATAATCGTCCATGTCCGCACACATCTAAAAATCTATTATTTTTTCCACCTGTAATTGATACAATATCATTTAACAGAACAGATTACAAATGTATTGTTTTTGCACCTAAAAAATTCAAGTGCATCTATATGGAGATAGCCGCTGATGTAACCAATGGTAAAAACGTCATAAGTGGTAAAAGCGTCAGTGGGGGAAATTCCAAACGGCTTGTTGGGAGGAAGTATGAAGGAAGGCACATGCCTCCATGGTTGGATTTCATGCAGATCCAAAATACACAAACACAGGTACTAATAGCTAAGAAAAGGTGGTTTGGAATAAAAGGTTCAGTCCTCTGATTTACAACCGCAAAGTAATCTTTCGTTTATAGCTTTTAATTGGTTCCAGACAGCGATTAATTAATTTTTGTGAAGTAGCAATTATTATTTATAAATCGAATATTTTCATAGCTACAAGATAAAAAAAAACCCTCTAACTAAATGTTTACACATTTTAAAAGCCTTCTAGACACAAAATTACTCCATTTAGTCACCTTTGCACTCATTTAATCCAATACAGTAAAACTCTCTAAGGGTGAGCAAATCAGTGCCCACAATACTAAACAGCATGCTCTAATTCAGTGGTTCTCAAATGGGGGTACGCATACCCCTGGGGGTACTTGAAGGTATGCTAAGGGGTACATGAGATTTTTTTTAAATATTCTGAAAATAGCAACAATTCAAAAATCCTTTATAAATATATTTATTGATTAATACTTCAGCAAAATATGAATGTAAGTTCATAAACTGTGGGGCAAAAAATACAACAATGCAATATTCAGTGTTGACAGCTAGATTTTTTTTGGACATGTTCCATAAATATTGATGTTAAAGATTTCTTTTTTTGTGAAGAAATGTTTAGAATTAAGTTCATGAATCCAGATGGATCTCTATTACAATCCCCAAAGAGGGCACTTTAAGATGATGATTAATTCTATGAGTAGAAATATTTATTTATAATTGAATCACTTGTTTATTTTTCAACAAGTTTTTAGTTATTTTTATATCTTTTTTTTCCAAATAGTTCAAGAAAGACCACTACAAATGAGCAATATTTTGCACTGTTATACAATTTAATGAATCAGAAACTGATGACATAGTCCTGTATTTTACTTTTTTATCTCCTTTTTTCAACCAATAATGCTTTGCTTTGATTAGGGGGTACTTGAATTAAAAAAATGTTCACAGGGGGTACATCCCTGAAAAAAGGTTGAGAAGCACTGCACTAATTGGTTTGGTCTCATCTCGTGGCTAATACTACTGTAGTATTGATAGTTTCAGTTAATTTACCATTTTATGCTTAAACATGCTTAATTTAGGGAAAATATTTGAGGAATGCATGTTCTTAAAAATTTAACATAAAAAAATCTGCAATGTAGTAATGCCGCAAAATGTGAAGCGTGATGTGGCGAGGGACGATTGTACTTGCACATTTTAAATTGAATAAAATAAGCCTTATAAAATGTCTTATTGTGATTATTTTAGTTATTTGCTCAAGAAAAATTCAGTTCCATAATCTGTTTTCTAAGTTTTTAATCGGGACTTGAAATCGGACAGATCTGAAGCCCAAAAATCAGACGGGGATCTGTGGCAAAAATGCTGATCGGGATTTCCGTAGCCAAAATATTAATACTTAAGTGCCTGCCTCTTACTTTTTGAAAAAAATGTTACCGCACTCAAAGTAATCAAATGTAAGGTAATGTAGGTCAATATAACCTCCTGAGAACCAGTGTCCTTTACAATACCCTGGGGGTTTCAAACTCATCTTAGATCGGGGGCCAAATGGAGAAAAATCTACTCCCAAGTGGGCCGGACTGGTAAAATCACGGCACGATAACTTAAAAATGAAGACAACTTTATTTTGTTTTCTTTGTTTAAAAATAGAACAAGCACATTCTGAAAATGTACAAATCATAATGTGGTGGGAGTTCTTTTTTAACTTACATGTTGCGGTTAATAGTATTCTATCTTTACTTGTCGTTATTTATATTATCCGAATAAACGATGTGATAATGTTCATCGGTCAACTCCTTAATAACTAATAATAACTTAGATCTATATCGCGCTTTACTAAACACTCAAAGCGCTCACAGAAAAGTGGGAGTCAACATTCATTCACACCAGGTGGTGGTAAGCTACATCAGTAGCCACAGCTGCCCTGGGGTAGACTGACGGAACCGTGGCTGCCAGTTTGGGCCTACGGCCCCTCCGACCACCATCTATCATTCATTCATAATTCATTCACCAGTGTGAGCGGCACCGGGGGTAAAGGGTGAAGTGTCCTGCCCAAGGACACAACGGCAGCGATTTTTTGGATGTCAATAGGTGGGAAGTGAACCTGCAATCCCCAGGTTTCTGGCTGGCCGCTTTACCCACTACGCCATGCCGTCCTTGGTGTTAATTTTCAACGTCTCAAGATAAAACAATAATACCAAAATCAAATTACAGTATGTTATATATGTAGGTTGATCATTTTCCTCGACTGATGTACTAACATCATGTGGTTTATTTTGTACATATGTAGCATCATTTACAAAGATACAAACAATTGCTATTGCGACATCCAGTGGACACATTAAGAATAGCTGTTTAGTTCATTCAAACATTTCAGGTTAATTTTTATACTTGGCAAACTCATCCCGCGGGCTGGAAAAAACCTGTTTGCGGGCGTGATCCGGCCCTCGGGCCATACTTTTGACACCAATGGTCAACCTATTTGGGTGTAAATAGCCCTGTTATGCAAAACACAAATGGCCACTGCAGAAGACGCTGGCTCTCAAGACTTAGCTGAAGAAACCATAGTTTTGAACTTGAAAAAGCAAGTGTAATATTAATGGAACCTCCAAAAATATATATGTTTATTTCTGGAACATATTGAGGGCAAAAAAAAATGGTCCACTGCCTTTCTTTGGACACCTCTAATCTGTGGAGCATATTGACATAGAAAAGTCATGTTGATGAGATTAGAGCAGCAGCAGAAAAGTAGAAAGTCCAAATGCAGTGATGTCATCAGCAGGCAGGAAGTGATGTTGATTAAACTAATGAGCACAGGAGCAAGAAAAGAGAGAAAGAAGGTGGATGGATGGGGGTGACAGACTGAGAGAAACCAAGCGACAAAATGCAAGATGACTAATTAGCAAACAAGACACAGGTGAGAGAACACGATGGGAGGTGCGGGGGGGCGGCTTGACGAGGACTGATGGCACACAGGTGACGCTAACGATCAGACAAGCGCACAAAATAACAACAAAACCCACAGGGGAATTTTCTTCTTCAAAAACAAACTAGTGAAGAATCAAATGGGAGCTCAGGACGACAAAGCCCACATTTAAACAGGAAATCAGTCCTTACATAAAACAAAACAACACCATCTATCCATCCATTTTCTATCGCTTGTCCCTTTCGGGGTCGCGGGGTGCTGGAGCCTATCTCAACTGCATTCGGGTAGAAGGCGGTGTACACCCTGGACAAGTCGCCACCTCATCACAGGGCCAACACAGATAGACAAACAACATCCACACTCACATTCACACACTAAGACCAATTTAGTGTTGCCAATCAACCTATCTCCAGTTGCATGTTTTTGGAAGTGGGAGGAAGCCGGAGTACCTGGAAGGAACCCACGCATTCACGGGGAGAACATGCAAACTCCACACAGAAAGATCCTGAGCGCAGGACCGAACCCAGGACCTTCGTATTTTGAGGCAGACGCACTAACCCCTCTTCCCCGTGCTGCTCAATTCAAGTAAAATGCTGTGATGTTGTTGGACTAGTAAGAACACAAGCGTGATTTTTCCCAAAAGTGATGATCAGGACCAGTCAGCACCTCCTCCTTTTAGCTAGGGGTGGTGTGAACATGACTCCTAAACAACGGTGGCCTCCTTAAGAAAAAGAGATGAGCGAAGATGCTAACACTCTAGCACTTTTACCAGCCTGTTAACCAATCATGGTCAACATTTTATTTTGACCATCTCTTTCACAAAGACTTTATATCGCCTTTTTGTCCACTTGAATTTGCTTTGCGAACTAAATGTTGAATAAGATTGGTGATTTTAATGCATTTTACATAAATGTGAATTAACAATAACTTCTTAAGTGTTACTTTTTTTTTAATCTTTGATTTATTTACTTTACTTCATGTGCCTTTGCTATAATAAGCTATTCCAGGAGGTTATTTAATTATCATGGTTAGTAGGGCTGCGAAACTTTGGGTGTTCCACGATTCGATTCAATATCGATTCTTGGGTTCGCGATTCGATTATACATCGATTTTTTCAATTCAAAGCGATTCTCGATTCAAAAACGATATTTTTCCGATTCAAAACAATTCTGTAGGATGAAAGATTCGTGTTTGAAGATATTGATAGCGACGGACTAGAAAAAACGAAAAAAAAAAACGATTGCATTGGGACGGATTCCGATGTTTTTAGAGACATTTACTAGGTTAATTCTGGGAAATCCTTTATCTTTCTATTGTGTTGCTAGTGTTTTAGTGAGTTTAATATTACCTGATAGTCGGAAGGGTGTCTCCATGGGTGTCTTGACGCCAGTGTCTCAGGGGAGTCTAAGGCAGCTATGGACGGCACACGCTCAGCTTTTCTCCGGTATGAACTGACTTTTTAACAACAATTTTCTCACCGAAACCTGCTGGTTGACATTTGGTAGTTATCCATGTTGGCTTGACCGCGCTCTGATCCATAGGCAAGTTTCACCTCCAGGAATTTTAAACAAGGAATCACCGTGTGTTTGTGTGGCTAAAGGCTAAAGCTTCCCAACTCCATCTTTCTACTGTGACTTCTCCAATATTAATTGAACAAATTGCAAAAGATTCAGCAACACAGATGTCCAAAAAACTGTATAATAATGCCCTTAAAGCAGACCACTTTTAGCTGTGTGTGTGCGCAGCGCTCATATTTCCTAACAGCCCGTGACGTCTTGCGTACACGTCATCATTGCACCACGTTTCGAAGACAAAACTCCCGGGAAATTTAAAATTGTATTTTAGTAAACTAAAAAGGCCGTATTGGCATGTGTTGCGATGTTAATATTTCATCATTGATATATAAACTATCAGACTGTGTGGTGGGTTTCAGTAGGCCTTTAACTGTTAAACAAACCAAAAATACAACTTATTTTATCTTTGTGAAAATATTGGACACAGTGTGTTGTCAAGCTTATGAGATGCGATGCAAGTGTAAGCCACTGTGACAATATTGTTCTTTTTTTTATTTTTATAAATGTCTAATGATAATGTCAATGAGGAATTTTTAATCACTGCTATGTTGAAATTATAACTAATATTGATACTGTTGTTGATAATATTCTTTTTTTTTCCACTGCTTTTGGTGTGTTATGTGTCGTGTTTGTGTTTTCTCTCAATTGCTCTGTTTATTGCAGTTCTGAGTGTTACTGGGTCAGGTTTGGTTTTGGAATTGGATTACATTGTTATGGTATTGCTGTGTATTGGTTTGTTGGATTGATTAAAAAAAAAAAACTTTTTAAAAAAATCGATTTTTTTAAAAATGACAATCAATTCTGAAACGCACAACGTGAGAATCGCGATTCGTATTCGAATTGATTTTTTCCCACACCCCTAATGGTTAGTTAGTCAGTTAGTTAGTCAGCAACAAAGCTCAAAAGTTATGAGCAGACTTTAATGAAACTTTTAGGAAATGTCAGCCATTGGAAAAAAACAAGTGATTACATTTTGGGGGTGATTTGGATAATTTCTACTACTTTACCTTACAATTATATTCTGAGGCTAAATTTGTATGTGTGTATGCTAGCTTCTTGCCTCCACCCACAGAGACAAAGACAGTGGATGACTGAAAATAGGGTTCACGCCGAGGGTTCCGCTATAGAATTAAAAGGTCCCAGGTGCCATACTTGCCAACCTTGAGCCCTCCGAATTCAGTAGATGGGGTGTTGATGCGGGGGTTGGGGTGGGGGGTTTGGGGGGAGCGAGGTTTGGTGGTAGCGGGGGTGTATATTGTACCGTCCCGGAAGACTTATTGCTGCAAGGAGTTCTGGGTATTTGTTCTGTTGTGTTTATGTTGTGTTACTGTGCGGATGTTCTCCCAAAATGTGTTTGTCATTCTTGTGTGGTGTGGGTTCACAGTGAGGTGCATATTTGTAACAGTGTTAAAGTTGTTTATACGGCCACCCTCATTGTGACCTGTATGGCATCAATCAATAATCTAGAAAGTGTAGTTTGTTGCATTTTAATGTGTATTGATTATTAGTTTATATGTAAACAAATCTATTAAAGAAAGGTAAACAAAACCAAAAACAACAAAAAAATAGACATTTGCTCAATTCATCATTATTTGTTAATAGGGTTTTTCCTGAAGTGACTTTCTTAAGGGTTGGGCATTATAGCAGCTAAAAATTGGGCCCCTAAGCAAAAAATTATTTTAATCAAACTTTAATTTATTTTGATGCATGTTTTGTACTACTATTAATTTTTGAAAAAGACATTTAACATAATGAAAACATCAAGTTGCACATGTTCCAACTCCAACCTGTGAATAAAAACAGTAACCCTGAGACATGAATGAATGGAGAACATTTCCATAATATTCTTGCTGGTGACAGAGTGGGAGGGTGCTAGGAATATGTTTGCACTAAAATTTTATTTCAATCATTGACTTTTTACATGCGCTTCTTCACGCACAGATTGTGGGGCCCTAATAAGCACAGCACGTGTTTCGCCTAAAGGAAGGTGCGACCCTGGGTTATATCGCCACCTATCGCCTTGGCATGCATGTGACAGCCAGTAAATGGGTTTTAAAATTGACAGAGATGTGGATGTGTAAGTTTTAATTACAGTCAATGTTTTTATAGAAATGGTACCAAACGCCTTTAAAAAAAATGTGTATGCTTTTTACAAAATACCGGTTTACAAGTGAACATAGTGAATTTACTAAATGTATCTCATCAAGTCAGAAAAGACAGGAAAAGCATCCTCCGAGTGGAAAAAACACAACAAATGAACCAGTGTGCTTCTAAATGTGACATCAAGCAGCTTCCTGGCTATACACTTCCTGTCAGACATCTTGGGTACTTTGCCTCCCAGAAAAAGTGTTTGATCATCTTCCTCCTCGCATCGTGACACTCGTGTTTGTAGTGATAAGTTCACATTGTTTACACATGTCACACACACGGCCCAAATCAAGGCTAAAAACAACAAAAAAACGTTTCAGGGTAATCAAAAGTCATCCGTGACGAGGGGGGAAAAACAAATGTGTGGTCTTCACTGGGCAGCCTTTTGACTCTCAAGGCCTCCGCACTCATAAACAAAGTGATTTATTCAAACTTTCCATATCACAATTCTGCTATCTAATTACTTCAGAGGGGTGGGGGTTGCTGGGCTCATATTCCGCCCGCCCGTGAGTTATGGAAAATCTTCTTTATGAGTGAAGTTGATGGAGGATGTGGCGAGGAGCTCGTCATAAATCCTCAATAATGCAAACGTTTGAGGAATATCTCCAAAATAAAAATGCAAATGTGATTAAGAAGGGGTTAGCCCGTGCTGATATGGCAGCTTGTATCATCTAAGGAGATGCGTGTGTGTGTGTGTGTGTGTGTGTGTGTGTGTGTGTGTGTTGTGACATATAGGGTGTGTGTGTGTTGTGACATATAGGTACTTACGAACGACCCTCCAATAAACACATAACATTCCTAAGCATGGCTGCTGCACGCCCATAAAGGCACATATGTCCTGCACGTTTTCACGCAGGTAGGAAAGTGCGGCCCACGTTTTAATCTGAGCGCGGCGGCGGCGGCCCTAACGAGGAGGCATAAACTTTTAGGAGGTGGGATGGAGTGGCGTCTCGCCGATGCAAATGGGCGGCGGCACAATGCGGTAGCTTGTTAGCGCGTGAGAGGCGAACACTGAGGACGGTGGCGACACCTCGTCACTCGCCTTTTATCTCTCGTCACTCGCACATGAAAAATCGCCGCAGATCTGCCACATCCGTCCAAATTAACATAACAAAGGCGGCGGGCGGCGAGGGAGGCGGGAGGGAAGGAAGACGAAAAGAGAGGAAGGCCATATTGACTGCCCTTCTTGGTGCGGAATTGACAAATTCTCCCTTCCCGATGATTATTTATTCCTTTTCTCCTCTTTCATCATCATTGCTGCCTCTGTCGTTGTTTCCGCACGTGGTGAGAACAGGTGTCGGACAGCCACCTTGAGAAGATGCTCGCCAATTTTAACATCATCTCATCCCGTCTTGTCAGCACAAAGCACGGGATGGAATAATTCCCTTAGAATAGAGAGGAAAAAAAAGGCAGGAAAAAGAAAGAACTCATTGCCTTTCCGTTTCTATCACTATTACACCCCTCCTTCCCCCCACTACCATACAAAGCTCATTGGGTGGAAAGAGAGTGAAATGGAAAGGGGGGAGGGGTGTTGGAGGACATTATGCATATGAAAATGTCCTGAAAGAGGGCTGTGATTTATGTATGCATTAGATGCAGATTCCATTACGGGCCAGTGGCTCAAGTGAGATCTTCCCCAGAACGCCGAGGCCGACCTGATCAAACTCCGCCTCATTACTGGCCATACGGGTAGCGGGGGACGGCGAAGTGAGGGCCTTGCAGGGGCAGGGGGAGGAGGCGTATTTACAACCTCCACACACACACACACACACACACACACACACACATACATACATACATACATACACCTCACCTGAGGAGTGAAGGGGGGTAAGGGGGAGGAGGGGGTAAATTGCAAATCTGCCCTCCGAGACATTCACCTGACAGGTGAGTAGGAAGGGGAAAAAAAGTGTCCATCTTGCTGCAGATGATGGTCAACACTGATGGGTGACTCCCCTGGCAGTACACCTATGGGTTTCATTTTAGCTTTGACTCCATAGCTGATGATGAACAGCGTCTAACGCAACAATTGTGCTCAAAAGACCTCCAACAAAAGTCCACATATTGCAAACATGCCCACGTTCGAAACTGAATAATGAAAAAAGAAGTACAAAAACGCTGATGTTACACTCCTTTCCTGTAGGTGGCAGTAATTACAGAGTAGCTGTCGACACAGCACAGCGCCATCTGCTGGTTGTGGTGGGAACCCAATTCAAGCAAATGTGTGTAATCCTAATATATTACCAGTGGTGTGCCGTCAGGGCCAGCAAGGTCTTCTCTGCTGGCCTAACATAACCAGAGATCATGATCATAATTAAAGATACAAGTTTTTTTGGGGTTGTTTTCCCTATATATCTAAAAGTATTCATATAATCTTTATGTCATATTTAATCCTTCCACCGCTGTTGGTTTAGGTCAGTGGTTCTCAACCTTTATTCAGTGATGTACCCCCTGTGAAAATGTTTTTAATTAAAGTACCCCCTAATCAGAGCAAAGTATTTTTGGTTGGAAAAAAGAAATAAAGAAGTAAAATACAGCACTATGTCATCGGTTTCTGCATCATTAAATGTTATAACAGTGCAAAATATTGCTCATTTGTAGTGGTCTTTCTTGAACTATTTGGAAAAAAAGATATACAAATAACTAAAAACTTGTTGAAAAATAAAAAAGTGATTTAATTATAAATAAAGATTTCTACAGATAGAAGTAATCACCAACTTAAAGTTCCCTCTTTGGGGATTGTAATAGAAATCCACCTGGATTCATGAACTTAATTCTAAACATTTCTTCACAAAAAAATAAATCTTTAACATCAATATTTATGGAACATGTCCACAAAAAATCTAGCTGTCAACACTGAATATTGCATTGTTGCATTTCTTTTCACAGTTTATGAACTTACATTCATATTTTGTTGAAGTATTATTCAATAAATATATTTACAAATGATTTTTGAATTGTTGCTATCTTTAGAATATTTTTTAAAAATCTCACATACCCCTTGGCATACCTTCAAGTACCCCCAGGGGTAAGCATACCCCCTTTTGAGAACTACTGTTTTAGGTTATAGAGTTTTTATCCAATCAGAATTCAGCTTGCTAATGTTGCCATGCTGTACCAAATCTACAGAGAGCCTTCAGAATCAATAATGTAAGTGAACGGACACATACATTTGTTAGACAGTTGCGATAGCCAATCAGATCACGAGTTGTTGTCAGTAAGGCCTTCTAAATGGCCCAAGGCAGATATTTATAGTGATGTTATGAGCTAGGTAACATAAGAACTTCATTACTCAGCATGCCACAGTAGTGAAGAGCATGCGCAGTAGCCCCTTTTAGGTTGTTGAAGGCAGACATGCCGGCAGCTTGATGGTATTGATGAGTAAACTTTAAGAAGTCAGCCAACACGCCTTGGTGCATATTTTATTATTAGACAAGACAACACATATATTTGCAAGGCCATTTTCAAGAAGGATATATAAAGAAAAATTACATCTTGTGAGACGGTGTCGGTCAACCCTGGAAGCCAGCTCAGCTGTCCCGGCGATGAAATGTGATCCAGACATTTTATTTTGTTATTTTTTTACGTTTAATATGTTTTTTGCAATTTTGATTTTGACAGTAGCACATAAGATCCATCCATCCATTTTCTACCACTTATTCCCCTTTGGGGTCGCTGGTGCCTATCTCAGCTACAATCGGGCGGAAGGAGGTGTACACCCTGGACAAATCGCCACCTAGTAACACATAAGATATGTTTTAATTGCTGATGCGGGTTTATTGATGTTTAAATGTGCCAGAAAATAACCTGTTTTGTACAATGCTCACTAGTGCGTAAATGTGTTCCTCTATAGTATTTCTCCAGTAATTGTCATGTGGTTACATCAATTATGGTATTTCGATAGGTAATCATTGAAGTCGGACATCACTGAAGGCCTAGGTGGGAAACGCACAGCCCGCCACTGCTAAATAGTAAACCGAAACGGAAACCAGAAAATACGTAACATCTCAACTTAAGTGTCACATGCGACAGATATCTTAAATCTGTGTAGTTTATAAAAATGCAACTCAAAACCTGTGTTGGACATATTTAGGAGTAATACCTTGGTGTTCGTGTGCTCAACTTCTTGGATTGATATTGATTTGGTTTTCTATGAAAATGTTAACCATAATTTAGCGCTGGTTTTTGTATACCGTTAGGGTTATCATACGGTCAAACATTGCAAGTAACAACCAGTCCATTTGCTGGTGTTCTGGCCAGACGTGCCTTGGAATCCATGCCCCCCGCATCTGAGCATGTGTATGAATCCAAGGAATACCAAAATTTAATTGCGCATTGAAAAAATATTAAACATGAGTGCGATCATTACACTAAATAACACTACATTTTTGTACTTTGTCATTAATTATACATGCTTCATGCAACAAACTATCACGTTTGTTTTATTTAGATGTGGGTTTATTTGCTGGAAAACCGAAAGCACTCCCAGCATGCCCTGCAGCACCTGATTTTCTACAAACCCCGTTTCCATATGAGTTGGGAAATTGTGTTAGATGTAAATATAAACGGAATACAATGATTTGCAAATCCTTTTCAACCCATATTCATGTGAATATGCTACAAAGACAACATATTTGATGTTCAAACTCATAAACTTTATTTAAAAAAAAAAAAAAATAATTAACTTAAAATTTCATGGCTGCAACACGTGCCAAAGTAGTTGGGAAAGGGCATGTTCACCAATGTGTTACATCACCTTTTCTTTTAACAAAACTCAATAAATGTTTTGCAAATGAGGAAAGTAATTGTTGAAGCTTTGAAAGTGGAATTCTTTCCCATTTTTGTTTTATGTAGAGCTTCAGTCGTTCAACAGTCCGGGATCTCTGCTGTCGTATTTTACGATTCATAATGTGCCACACATTTTCGATGGGAGACAAGTTTGGACTGCAGACGGGCCAGGAAAGTACCGGCACTCGTTTTTTACGAAGCCACGCTGTTGTAACACGTGCTGAATGTGGCTTGGCATTGTCTTGCTGAAATAAGCTGAAAAAGACAGCGCTTAGATGGCAGCAAATGTTGTTCCAAAACCTGTATGTACCTTTCAGCATTAATGGTGCCTTCACAGATGTGTAAGTTACCCATGCCTTGGGGACTAAGGCATGGGTATACAGATGCTGGCTTTTGAACTTTGCGTCAAAAACAGTCTGGATGGTTTTCTTCCCCTTTGGTCCGGATGACACGATGTCGAATATTTCCAAAAACAATTTGAAATGTGGACTTGTCAGACCACAGAACACTTTTCCACTTTGCATCAGTCCATCTTAGATGATCTCGGGCCCAGAGAAGCCGTCAGCGTTTCTGGATGTTGTTGATAAATGGCTTTTGCTTTGCATAGTAGAGCTTTAACTTGCACTTACAGATGTAGCGACAAACTGTATTTAGTGACAGTGGTTTTTTGAAGTGTTCTTGAGCCCATGTGGTGATATCCTTTAGAGATTAATGTCGGTTTTTGATACAGTGCCGTCTGAGGGATCGAAGGTCACGGTCATTCAATGTTGGTTTCCGTCCATGCCGCTTACGTGGAGTGATTTCTCCAGATTCTCTGAACCTTTTGATGATATTATGGACCATAGATGTTGAAATCCCTAAATTTCTTGCAATTGCACTTTGAGAAACGTTGTTCTTAAACTGTTTGACTATTTGCTCACGCAGTTGTTGGCAAAGGGGTGTTCCTCGCCCCATCCTTTCTTGTGAAAGACTGATCATTCTTTGGGAAGCTGATTATACCCAATCATGGCACCCACCTGTTCCCAATGAGCCTGCACACCTGTGGGATGTTCCAAATAAGTGTTTGATGAGCATTCCTCAACTTTGTCAGTATTTATTGCCACCTTTCCCAACTTCGTTGTCACGTGTTGCTGGCATCAAATTCTAAAGTTATTGATTATTTGCACAAAAAAAAAAAAGTTTATCAGCTTGAACATCAAATATGTTGTCTTTGTAGCATATTCAACTGAATATGGGTTGAAAATGATTTGCAAATCATTGTTTTCCGTTTATATTTACATCTAACATAATTCCCCAACTCATATGGAAATAGGGTTTGTACATTTTCACATGAAACCATAATGTAATAAATCAAACATTAGATTGTTTTTTTTTAATTTTTATTTTATTGTATCTTAAATGACTCACGCACTTGGCAAAGACACAAGCACTCAAGCACTCAGAGTGGACTCAGTCGGACTGTCTCTTGGTAATGTTACGATATCCATGCCAAAATGCAAGAAGAATGCACTCAAAGTTCAGTATGGCTCCACTTTTCAAAATGTGCTAGCTCGATGCTAATTACCATTGGATTTACTACAGACATGACATTTTACATGTCAGTTTCAACAACTCCAAATTCGGTAATGAAAACTACAACTAAGATGCATGTTTCAATTCAACAGCTGGTGTGTAATATGTACAATACTTAGAGTACAAGCACCTTGTAGGACTCAAAAGACAAGACTGGCACATTCTACTTCGAGGCAAAGACAACTTCCTGGCTATACACCACTGCCATTTAACGTCTTGAAATCGCAACTGTATGCAAGCAAAGTCTACCAAATAATAAAGTACATTACAGCACTTGCATAGGAGACACAAAAATTTAACAGAACATGTTAACACTGCACAACTCAGTTTTAAATGTTAAAATAAAAAATAAACAAAAAAATAAAATACAGCTTTTAACATATATGAACACACAAAATAGTACCAAAATTAGTACCGCTGAGAACTGATATTGATTCTAACATTGTTTTAGACCTGTCCTTCTCAAATAGTGGAGCGGGCCCCAGGGGGAGGGCGCAGTGCCATGTCATGGCCGTGTGACATCAAGTAACTTTTTTTTTTTTGGCATCCCAGAATATGATTAAGCGAGACGATAAAAGATCGATGTGTTATTTATTTTAATGTTAATAAGCTTGCAATGTTATGCAGAGGTATACTTACAACAATTTTACGGACAAATTATTATCTATAGTCAGTGGACTGTGGAGAGTGGAGTTTGGAGAGCGCAAAATATTTTCTTCTTCTTAAAGGGGGGGCGCAAAAGAAAATATTTAAGGAGCACTGTTTTAAGCCACAATGTTATAAAAGTTATAATATAGTAAAATTAACCTTTAATATACATGTGAATTGAAGATTTCTGCCATTGTGACCTGGTGTCGCAACATTACAGCTTTCGTTTATGTCTACACTAAGACGGATAACCCCTTAAATGAATAATTATTTAGCCTAAGCCCTGTTTCAGCCACACTATACTATCGTTTAAGGTCCCGCTCCTCTGGAATTTTTTTTAGACGGGTAAGTGTGAAGTGTATTTCTTAAATCTCCGGCTCTAAGCTCTGTATATGGTTCATTGATCGTTTACAAACTGAGTTCGGAGAGGAAGTGACGCCAGAAAGAGCGCACCGCACACAGGAAGTGACCTCATGAAGAAAGCGCTACAGCCAGCTTCATAATAAAGCGGTTTCGTAACTCTGAGCTAACCACTAGAAAGATAGAGGCGAGTCATCCAGACATGCCCGTGTTTCTCCTTCCTCTACATGTAAAGGCGCTTGTGGAAATCGAACAAGAATACCTTAATTGAAAGCAATTGCTGCTATTTCATATGTAATAGTGTGATGTTGTTGTGCTATATTATGAACAAGACAGGGTGTTATGTTTTATTTTGAAGTATTGGTTTTATTTTGAAGAACCGGATATCCGGTGCAGGAAGTGACATTGCTGTTTTTTCGGATATTTACTTCCTCTTATATCGGACTTTCGATGTGAGGTAATAGTTCTTCATTGCTCCGTGTTTCTTGTGTAAATATTATTTCTAAACTTTCATAATACATTAAAAGTTAAAACATTAATGTTGTAGGTATAAGTGATGTGTTGTTTGAAGTATTTTTTTATGCACAATTTTGTTAAGTAAGGATTAGAGCGTTGAATGTTTGAAATGTTTGGTCATAATTACACATCGTATTTACGCAGGTATCACTCCGCCAGAAAAGTAGCAACCTGTTTATGGTTTTCGTGTTTCCAAAACCGGTATGTGGATATGTGTATTATTATTTTTTTTGGTGATAAAATGTTTTTGTTAATGTAATTTAATCAATCAATCAATCATTCAATGTTTATTTATATAGCCCCAAATCACAAATGTCTCAAAGGACTGCACAAATCATTACGACTACAACATCCTCGGAAGAACCCACAAAAGGGCAAGGAAAACTCACATCCAGTGGGCAGGGAGAATTCACATCCAGTGGGACGCCAGTGACAATGCTGACTATGAGAAACCTTGGAGAGGACCTCAGATGTGGGCAACCCCGCCCCCCTCTAGGGGACCGAAAGCAATGGATGTCGAGCGGGTCTAACATGATACTGTGAAAGTTCAATCCATAGTGGCTCCAACACAGCCGCGAGAGTTCCGTTCAAGTGGATCCAAGACAGCAGCGAGACTCCCGTCCACAGGAGACCATCTCAAGCGGAGGCGGATCAGCAGCGTAGAGATGTCCCCAACCGATACAGGCGAGCGGTCCATCCTGGGTCCCGACGAGCGGTCCATCCTGGGTCTCGACTCTGGACAGCCAGTACTTCATCCATGGTCATCGGACCGGACCCCCTCCACAAGGGAGGGGGGGACATAGGAGAAAGAAAAGAAGCGGCAGATAAACTGGTCTAAAAAGGAGGTCTATTTAAAGGCTAGAGTATACAGATGAGTTTTAAGGTGAGACTTAAATGCTTCTACTGAGGTAGCATCCCGAACTGTTACCGGGAGGGCATTCCAGAGTACTGGAGCCCGAACGGAAAACGCTCTATAGCCCGCAGACTTTTTTGGGGCTCTAGGAATCACTAATAAGCCGGAGTCTTTTGAACGCAGATTTCTTGCCGGGACATATGGTACAATACAATCGGCAAGATAGGCTGGAGCTAGACCGTGTAGTATTTTATACGTAATTAGTAAAACCTTAACGTCACATCTTAAGTGCACAGGAAGCCAGTGCAGGTGAGCCAGTACAGGCGTAATGTGATCAAACTTTCTTGTTCATGTCAAAAGTCTAGCAGCCGCATTTTGTACCAACTGTAATCTTTTAACGCTAGACATGGGGAGACCCGAAAATAATACGTTACAGTAATCGAGACGAGACGTAACAAACGCATGGATAATGATCTCGGCGTCTTTAGTGGACAAAATGGAGCGAATTTTAGCGATATTACGGAGATGAAAGAAGGCCGTTTTAGTAACGCTTTTAATGTGTGACTCAAAGGAGAGAGTTGGGTCGAAGATAATACCCAGATTTTTTACAGAGTCACCTTGTTTTATTATTTGGTTGTCAAATGTTAAAGTTGTATTATTAAATAGAGGTCGGTGTCTAGCAGGACCGATAATCAGCATTTCCGTTTTTTTGGCATTAAGTTGCAAAAAGTTAGCGGACATCCATTGTTTAATTTCATTAAGACACGCTTCCAACTGACTACAGTCCGGCGTGTTGTTCAGCTTTAGGGACATGTAGAGTTGGGTGTCATCAGCCTAACAGTGAAAGCTAATACCGTATTTGCGTATGACGTCACCCAGCGGCAGCATGTAGATGCTTAAGAGTACAGGGCCAAGGACCGAACGCTGGGGAACTCCACACGTTACCTTAACATAGTCCGAGGTCACACTGTTATGGGAGACACACTGCATCCTATCAGTAAGATAAGAGTTAAACCAAGACAGGGCTGAGTCTGACATACCAATTCGTGTTTTGATACGCTCTAATAAAATATTATGATCGACGGTATCGAAAGCAGCGCTAAGATCGAGGAGCAGCAACATAGATGACGCATCAGAGTCCATCGTTAGCAATAGATCATTAGTCAATTTTGCGAGGGCTGTCTCAGTCGAGTGATTTTCCCTGAAACCGGATTGAAAGGTTTCACATAGATTGTTAAACGCTAAGTGTTCATTTAGCTGCTCTGCAACAATTTTTTCGAGGATTTTCGAAATAAAGGGAAGGTGAGACACCGGTCGGTAGTTTACCATGAGGTCAGGATCGAGGTTAGGTCTTTTAAGGAGAGTATGAATAACCGCTTTTTTGAATGCTAGGGGAACAGTGCCCGAGGAAAGCTATAAGTTTATAATATTTAGCACTGATGGACCTAATAATACAAAGAGCTCCTTGATAAGTTTCCCAGGAAGTGGGTCAAGTAAACATGTTGTTTGTTTTATTCCATTTACATGTTGTAACAATCCTTCTAATGTTATTTCATCAAAACGAGAGAAACTATTTTGGATATTTGCAGTATCCGCCGTATATACAGTCGTATCTGTGTTACTATAAATATATTTAAATTATTAATTTTTTTTGTTTGAATGAATGTTGTTTATTTTCTCTTCTATTGGACTTTTAATGATGAGGTATCACTCCGCCAGAAAGGTAGAGACCTGTTTATGTTTTTGTGTTTCCAAAACAGGTGGCCAATAAATGATGAAACAATGGAATGGTGGAGTGTCTCTTACTTGAAAAAACTACACAACGCAGAATAAGACTCACTACACATATACAAAACTTCTCATACGGCAAGAGAACTTTCCAATGTCTAGGTCAGCTGTGATTTTACTTACCAAAAAACTTTGTTAATTTGTTGAAGGAGAGACAACGAGAATGCGAGCTCCCATGGATGTGATACAAAAAGGGATCGTGTGCTTTGTATTACCTGGATGTTGAGGGAAGACTACGGAAAACGACAAATGGTTTTGGACTGGCAAAGCAGACTGTATCAGTTACTGTATGCCATGTATGACGCGGACTCAACGTAACTCTCCTGAAGAAATCAATTAAGTAAATGATAAATGGGTTGTACTTGTATAGCGCTTTTCTACCTTCAAGGTACTCAAAGCGCTTTGACACTACTTCCACATTTACCCAATCACACACACATTCACACACTGATGGAGGGAGCTGCCATGCAAGGCGCCAACCAGCACCCATCAGGAGCAAGGGTGAAGTGTCTTGCTCAGGACACAACGGACGTGACGAGGTTGGTTCTAGGTGGGATTTGAACCAGTGACCCTCGGGTTGCGCACGGCCACTCTTCCACTGCGCCACGCCGTCCCTACTATCTGTATACCTATATATCTAGTACTATCTATATATCTAGGTCCAGAGTATATAAAGTCACCAAAAACGAATGGACAATGAAGGTGAAGGCAAAGAGTGAGGAGTATCCTGACCAGATATCTAAATCCCGAGATTGATTAGTGTAAAATGTTCTTTGTCACATTGTGTACTTTCGTATCCAGTAAAGATTTGATTAATTCATGATGTCTCAGGTGTGAATCACTACAATAGGGCCCCACGGTGCACTGGATTCTAGTTAATTGAAATACAACAACATTGGATATTGTTCAGATAAGTTAAATTTAAGAACATACACACAAAGCAACACCTGAGGTGACTATGACGTGCGCATTTTCCGCCCATGCGTACTAGGTCACGTTGCGCCGGCGGACAGAGGGGAACAGGGGGTCTTAAACGACCATTGTGTGTATGTGGACAAGGATAAGGTGAGGTGGGATTTACCCTGGATAACCTTAGTATAGAAGGGGCCTTATTGTCACACATCAGCTTTAAGTATTGTATCAACGATTGGTTAATACTTGTTGTTAGTCTTTGATTATGGTCAAGACAAAATACAATGTGATGTTTAATGAAAGTATTCAATGGCAGTGCTCGTTACGAACGGAATGCAATAAAACACAATTTCATAGTTTGTTTAGCTAAAAGAACATGACATCAAAAAGTAGTGGACAAAATGATTTTCATGGGACAAAAACAATATGCATTGCTTAGACAATATATGCAAGTGCACGGCTGCAGGAGGCCCACGGTGGTGGAGGGGGAGGTGGATTGTTTGGCTTGATAATCACGCGGCGGGCTGCGATAAGGGAAAAAAGTCTTTGGCGCAAAGAAAACACGGGCAGGCGCCAGTACTCCATCCGTGACCCCACCACCGCAACCCCCGTGATTGGGGTCAGCCAGGAGATTCCTCTCTGGCCAGCTAATGTGATTGCATCGCAGCAATCCTCCTAAACGCCATCACGTCTGATCTGCATAGTAATTGGCTCCACTCTCCTTCGATGTGACCTTGGGGGGGTGTCACTCCTCCTGCTCTGTCCTGTACCACCAATCATACATAGATCTCTACATCCATATATATGTATACATCCATATATATATATATATATATATATATATATATATATATATATACAAACCCCATTTCCATATGAGTTTGGAAATTGTGTTAGATGTAAATATAAATGGAATTTAATGATTCGCAAATCATTTTCAACCCATATTCAGTTGAATATGCTACAAAGACAACATATTTGATGTTTAAACTGATAAACATTTTTTTTTAAATAATCATTAACTTTAGAATTTGATGCCAGCAAAACGTGACAAAGAAGTTGGGAAAGGTGGCAATAAATACTGATAAAGTTGAGGAATGCTCATCAAACACTTATATGGAACATCCCACAGGTGTGCAGACTAATTGGGAAGAGTTGGGTGCCATAATTGGGTATAAAAGCAGCTTCCATGAAATGCTAAGTAATTCACAAACAAGAATGGGGTGAGGGGTCACCACTCTGTAAGCAAATTGTCGAACATTTTTAGAACAACATTTCTCAACGAGCTATTGCAAGGAATTTAGGGATTTTACCATCTATGGTCCGGAAAAGGGTGGAGTGCCATCTCCGGGTTGGGGAGGAGACCCTGCCCCAAGTGGAGGAGTTCAAGTACCTAGGAGTCTTGTTCACGAGTGAGGGAAGAGTGGATCGTGAGATCGACAGGCGGATCGGTGCGGCGTCTTCAGTAATGCGGACGTTGTACCGATCCGTTGTGGTGAAGAAGGAGCTGAGCCGGAAGGCAAAGCTCTCAATTTACCGGTCGATCTACGTTCCCATCCTCACCTATGGTCATGAGCTTTGGGTCATGACCGAAAGGATAAGATCACGGGTACAAGCGGCCGAAATGAGTTTCCTCCGCCGTGTGGCGGGGCTCTCCCTTAGAGATAGGGTGAGAAGCTCTGCCATCCGGGAGGAGCTCAAAGTAAAGCCGCTGCTCCTCCACATCGAGAGGAGCCAGATGAGGTGGTTCGGGCATCTGGTCAGGATGCCACCCGAACGCCTCCCTAGGGAGGTGTTTAGGGCACGTCCAACCGGTAGGAGGCCACGGGGAAGACCCAGGTCACGTTGGGAAGACTATGTCTCCCGGCTGGCCTGAGAACGCCTCGGGATCCCCCGGGAAGAGCTAGACGAAGTGGCTGGGGAGAGGGAAGTCTGGGTTTCCCTGCTTAGGCTGTTGCCCCCACGACCCGACCTCGGATTAGCGGAAGATGATGGATGGATGGATGGTCCGTAAAATCATCAAAAAGCAAAGAGAATCTGGATAAATCACTGCACATAAGCAATGATAATTATGGACTTTTGATCCCTCAGGCTGTACTGCATCAAAACCAGACATCGGTTTGTAAAGGATATCACCACATGGGCTCAGGAACATTTCATAAAACCACTGTCAGTAACTACAGTTGGTCAATACATCTGTAAGTGCAGGTTAAAACTCTACTATGCAAAGCCAAACCCATTTATCAACAATATCCTGAAACGCCGTCGGCTTGGCTGGGCCCGAGCTCATCTAAGATGGACTGATGCAAAGTGGAAAGGTGTTCTGTGGTCTGACGAGTCCACATTTCAAATTATATTTGGAAACAGAGGACGTGGTGTCCTCCAGAACAAAGAAGAAAATAACCATTCAGATTGTTATAGGCGCAAAGTTCAAAAGCCAGCATCTGTGATGGTATGGGGGTGTATTAGTGCCCAAGGCATGGGTAACTTACACATCTGTGAAGGCACCATTAATGCTAAAAGGTCCATACAGGTTTTGGAGCCATCCAAGCAACATTATCATGGACGCCCCTGCTTATTTCAGCAAAACAAGTGTTGCAACAGCGTGGCTTCATAAAAAAAGAGTGCGGGTACTTTCCCGGCCCGCCTGCAGTCCAGACCTGTCTCCCATCAAAAATGTGTAGTGCATTATGAAGCTTAAAATACGACAGCGGAGACCCCGAACAGTTGAACGACTGAAGCTCTACATAAAACAAGAATGGGAAAGAATTCCACTTTCAAAGCTTCAACAATTAGTTTCCTCAGTTCCCAAATGTTTATTGAGTGTTGTTAAAAGAAAAGGTGATGTAACACAGTGGTGAACATGTCCTATTCTAACTACTTTGGCACATGTTGCAGCCATTAAATTCTAAATTAATTATTATTTGCAAAACAAAATAAAGTTTATGAGTTCAACATAAAATAGCTTGTCTTTGTAGTGCATTTAATGGAATATGGGTTGAAAAGGATTTGCAAATCATTGTATTCCGTGTATGTATATATATATATATATATATATATATATATATATATATATATATATATATATATATATTAGGGCTGGGGACTTATCGAGATATGTGATATATCGCAGGTTTGACTCTGTGCGATATAGAAAATGACTATTTCGTAATATTCGAGTATACGTTCTCACGCAGTTGCTTTTAGCTGCGGGCATTACACTACAGGCTCTTCCCACTGCTTCTTGGGTCTCCTTCTCACAGACAGGGAGTGCACATTCTTACACACGTCACATACTGTCACGTCATACATCACATACGTATATGCACTCGCCCAGCAGAGAGGTAGCAGCGTGGCTAACGTTAGTAGTGATGCTAGCGGACTCGGAGGAAATGATTCTCATCCCAGTCAAGAGGTAATACGAGAGAAAGAAGGTACAAATATGGTAACAAATTGGGGAGAAACGGATCAACATTGATCTGTGATCCGTTCGGATCAATATCTTCGGTTCGGCACACACGTGATCCGCAGTCTGATTTATGAAAATAATAAATAAAAGTTGATCGCACATCGTGGTAATGGCGAGCGGAGTAACGGAGGAACTTGAACGCCCTGTGCCATTTAATCTGTGTTTTTATAGGTGTAGACTCCATTGTGCAAAACGAGGGTTTTAAACACATGCTGAAAGTGCTTCATGCAGCCACATTACGACATCCCGTCGCGCACCAACTTCAATGATAAGATTGTGCCAGATTTTTATCAGCAAGAGAAGAAAAAAAGTTGTGGACGAACTATCCCGAGCGTCATCTGTTGCGCTCACGACAGAAGGGTGGAGGTCCAGGGGAACTAAGTGACCATAAGGGCTCACTTCATCACAGCAGAGTGGGAGATGAGAAGACACGCCCCCTTTACGAGAGTCACCTTGCGCAGGCACTGACACAAGCAGTGGAGGAATGGAAGATAAATATATCCCAGTCATAACTGATATTGCCAAAAATCAAATAAATGCAGTGAATGAGGCAGGACTGGGACCACAGGTAGGGTGCTTTGCACATGTAGTGAATTTGGCATCACATCTCAGTCAATAGGATGGAGCGCCTCCTTGGGAGGATCAGGAAGGTTTCCTACTTCCACCCAAGCATAACAGCTGCTCATGTGCTTAAGACAAAGTCAGAAATGCTAAAGCTGCCTACTCATAAGCTCATACATGATGTCCCAACAAGGTGGAACTGCACTTTGATATGTTTGATATCCACTCTTCCCTCACTCGTGAAAAAGACTCTGAAATACTTGAACTCCTCCACTGGGGAAAGATCTCTTTCCCAACCCGGATATGGCACTCAACCCTTTTTCAGGCGAGAACCATGGACTCGGACTTGGAGGTGCTGATTCTCATTCCAGTCGCGTAACACTCGGCTGCGAACAGATCCAATGAGAGCTGAAGATCCCAGCCAACGAAGCCATCAGGACCACATCATTTGCAAAAAACAGAGACCTAATCCTGCAGCCACCAAACAGGATCGTCTCAAAGCCCTGACTGCGCTTAGAAATTCTGTTCATAAAAGTTATGAACAGAATCGGTGACAAAAGGCAGCCATGGCGGAGCCCAACCACCAGTGAAAACGAGTCCAACTTACTGCCGGCAATACATACCACAATCTGACACAAATCAGACAGGGAGAGAACCGCCACAATCAGACAGTCTGATACTACCCATAGGACTTCCCGTGGGACACGGTCAAATGCCTTCTCCAAGTCCACAAAGCACATGTAGACTGGTTGGGCAAATCCCATGCACCTCCAAGGACCCTCCATTTTGTCAAGATATTTATACAAAGTTTGGCATGTCTTCACAAGCCCTCCGCTGAGTAGCTGAAGCTTGAATCGAGCAGACCCAATCGCTGCAGTAATATTAGTTTTTTTGTGGACAAACCGGGAAAACGCTGTGAAAAAAAAACAAAAAAGGAATTTCCTTGCAAAAGCGGGAAGTTTGCTAGGTATCATTTGGGGGGAAAAAACGACAAAGTACCTTCTAACTCTACTGTGAGGAAGTCTGAGATCACTGCAACAAGATTTTGTCCTCGTGTGACATTACATTTCAATGATGTGTACTTACACACCAGACTCCTCCAATCACACTCTTATGGCCTTGCTTTGTACGCTGGGAACAGAAAAGGGCATTCCCCAGACTGTTGCCACAAAGCTGGAAGCCTGAAACAGTCTAAAGCAGGGGTCTCAAACATACGGCCCGCGGGCCGGATCAGGCCCGCCACCAGGTTTTATCCGACCCGCCTGATGAGTTTGCCAAGTATTAAAATGAGTTGCATTTTATTTTATTTTTTTAATGAAAGACACTGTTGTTCTGAATGTGTTCACTGGATGTCACAATAGCAATTCTGTTAGGACCAGCAAAAGGTACAAAGTAAAGCGTGTAAACTTAAAATCTGCCGTTTTGTGTCTTCCGTTTCAAATTAATCATTATTTGGCACCCGTACTCCCCAATAATGTCTTTGTGTGGGTTTTAAAAATAGACGGTAGTATTTTGTGTATTTGGATAATCAACTTTTACCTTGAAAATAATGTTTTATCTTGAAAATCAACTTTTACCATTGCAAGATGCCTTGTTGTCGTCCTTTCTCGATAATAATAACATTGGTAATTATAATAGATGGATAAAACGTTTTTCTATACAGTACACCCAAAATACTTCGGAATATCAGAGCCATTAGAGGCGGGACATGGACCAAACCGGTGAAATATGGTGTCCACCAACGGGTTCTAGGATTACCGCCACGACAGGCACCAACTAAGGTATGAAAATATAGTGAGAAAACTTAACCCTTTTGCATAGTTTTACCTCCGATTCTTACGGTTTGTTGAGATAGCTCTGGATTGATACGTGAACATGACAAAGGAAGTATTTGATACCTCGAAGAGTTCACATGTTGTTTTTTGTCCAATCCCAGAAAGACTGTGATTTAAAGTTTAATCCTGGCTTTGTAGATAAACTGAGACCACTTCTAAACTCATTGTGTTTTTGAAACTGCACCAATTTCCTCAGAATTTTCAACAAACTTGAAGTGTTTTTTCCAGAGGATTATTTGTGAATTGTACGTTTTCACAATGTGCTTGTTCTATTTTTGGCCAAAATAAAACAAAGTAAACAACCTGGAGTTTTCTTTATTTTGAAGTTATCATGCCATGATTTTACCATTCTGGCCCACTTGGGAATGGATTTTCCTCCATGCGGTCCCTGAGCTAAAATGAGTTTGACACCCATGGTCTAAAGTGTCTTGAATGAAGATCCGGAAACAACCAAAGAATTTCAAGCTCAATGGGGAGAAAAATGTCTTGTTGTCATGGTGATACAAACAAAAGAGTCATATAAACAAAAGTATGGAGGCCCAGACTGGCAGCTAAAGGTAAATAATGGTAACTCTTGCAAAGTGCAGTTAGTAAATTAAAACCAAGCTTTGCATCTGTCTAACTTCCACTTCCGCCATCTTTGACGCTGCAGCTGCTCCCTCATGTCGCACTTGCACCAAAGGCGACGACGACGAGACACTTAATGCGCTCCCAGGTTGGGGCGGTGTAAGAGAGAGAAAAGTACAGTTAAGTTTGGGGTTAAGTCATTCTTCAAACACGCCCGCAAGCTCTTCTCCCTTTTTACGCCCTCCTTGCATCAGCACTATTTGCAGAAGATCTTAACGAAAGACAAAGAAGCAAATGTATATTTTATGAACGCGCGCCGCCGGTTTATCTCGCTTTGCGCGATTTGTGTACACAGCAGCAAAGCGGCTCTCAAAGAGCACGCCGCGTTTCTTCTCCCTGTCCCCCGATGTCAGCGACAAGGTAAGTTGTGGCTCCGGCTGGCGTTTTCATATGCATTTCAAACGGCGGCAGGAAAACTTCACAACCAACAGAGGCTAATTTGCAATGGAGATTTTCTTTATTATTATTATCATCACCATTCTAGCAAAGAGACAAATAAGGGCGAAGAAAAGTGGAGAGTGCCAAGCAAGTGACAAGTTGGTTTTGCTGTAATGATTTGTGCAAACTTGAGGTCTGTTGTGTTTTGTTCCTTAGACAGTTTGACCTAGTTGGAGTGTGAGTGCGTCCCCTCTCTCTTTACCGTGCTCATGCATTGTTAAAGAGGCGGGGCGCCCGTATTAGGCACTTCCTTATCATCACGTCACCGCCAGCTAATAGGTGCCTTGTGCAGGCATTCTAAGAACCGCTTAGGACCATGTAAATAACCTGTTCCGGGGTCCAATTCTTTCAGGCTTGATTAACTGTACAGCAATGTTTTAAGCACCATTGTAACCGTAATGCAAGTATTAAAAAAAAAAAAAGTTAAGCACCGACTTCATGGTTCAAATTTGGAAGTTGTGACCTGAACTTTGTTTGTCTTAAAAAATGGAAAAAGTGGACCTAAAACTATATAGACCACTTATGCAGTCTCATTCCCAAAGTCAGTCATTAATCTTGTTGGTTTTGAGTGACATAACATCCATCCAATTCCTACCGCTTATTCCCTTTTGGGGTCGCGGGGGGCGCTGGCGCCTATCTCAGCTACAATCGGGCGGGAGGCGGCGTACACCCTGGACAAGTCAACACCTCATCGCAGGTGACATAACATATCTTACACAAAAACCTTTGGTCAAAAATCAATTGCACAACCTTTAAAAGTGATTTGGGTTTTCACTGATGGTACGTTTTATACATTGAGTCAAATGCCAAAAGCGTGTTGCGATGATGCAGCATAATGGTTCCCCTTTACGCAGACCCATTATCATTGGTGAAAAGCAATGTAAATTATTGGTCCCCACATCTGCGGTCCCCTCCAAGGTTTCTCATTGTAATCCCAATGGGTTGAGTTTTTTTCTTGCCCAGATGTGGGATCTGAGCAGAGGATGTCGTTGTGGCTTGTGCAGCCCTTTGAGACAATCGTGATTTAGGGCTATATAAATACACTTTGATTGCATAAATAATACAAAATATATAAATCGACATGAATATTCAACTAGGTGGAAAGCGGTGGAAAAGACAGAAAGAAGGGAGGGAGGGAGAGCAGGCTAGTACTAGAAAGTAGGGCTAAGCAATTATGGCAACAATTTAAAATCACGATTACCGGGAATTGAACATTCTACTTAAATTTCGGTTAATGCAGGATTATTCCCCTCTTAGCTAAGTTTATTCAACAAATGTGTATAGTTTTGAAACAAGTAACTAAAAAGAACAAGCACAGATGAACAACCGAGGGCTATTTATTGTAACAACCAATGAGCCACTATAAAAATGTTTTCCAAAAAAATAAAAAATAATAATTTTCCTTAAAAAGAACAAACAAATCATTTCATCCATCCATCCATGTTCTACCGCTTGTCCCTCGTGGGTTTGTTGGGCTTGCTGGAACCTATCACAAAGAACATCATGTTAAACACTATGGTGAGTAAAAAATAAGGAAAAAGCTTATAATTAGTCTGAATCAGTCTCTTTTTTTGTGCCGTGCATTGTTCATATTTGGCAACATGACCATGCTCTAAATGTTAGAAAATATTACATATGTTAGACAATATTTTATGTTTGCACTTAATTACAAGTACTTTTTGGTCGACCTCATCCTTATTGAAGCCAAGTTGTGCCCACACAACTGACAACAAATACCTTTGTAGTACAAGCTGCTTGCGTTGTACTTGGAGATGTCACTACACCATCGATACCAGATGATGTCGTGTAACTACACATCCACCAGTGGATTTTAAGGGGACAGCCTATTAGAATAAAAAAATCAAAATAACCGGCATGGCAGTTTTACGTCGTTTTAAATGTTTAAAAGTCAATTTGGAGTAATCTTCAATAAATCACCTCCCTTAATACAAGATATTGGTTGTGTTGGAATTTTGTGCCACTTTAGGATGCATGAGTTTCCCCAATAATGGTGGTCAAACTTCACGGGGCATTTTGACTTAGGTAAATGTAGGAAGATAAGGGCACTTTCATTAAAATTCAGTTCATTTGACACCCAAAAATAAATACATAAAAAAAAACATTTTATAGCAAACAATTATAGTTTTACATGCAATAAACAATGCAAAATAAATATAAATGGTTATGGTTATAATTAAATTTTTACATGCACATAATTAACATTAAACATGTGTTTGCTCACTTTATGTACACAATCTGTTACACAACACTTTCAATAAAGAAATAAGCAATAAAGTCCTCATGAATAAACTGTTTTTAGTAATTTGTAGCGGTATTTTTCGGGACTATAAGTCGCTACTTTTCAGACGTTACAAAATGCAGCTGCCAGACTTTTGACCGGTGCACCCAGAAGAGCCCATATTACTCCCATTTTCACCAGTCTTCATTGGCTTCTAGTCAAATTCCCATATTGAGTTTAAGATTTTAGTCCTGACTTTCCATGCGTTGCAAGGTGGGGCCCCTCAGTATATCACTGATTTGTTATGCCCCTACACTTTAGGGCCCAGCCTCTGGTCTTTAGGCCAGGATCTCCTAAAGATCCCAAAAACTAATTTTAAAACCCGTGGAGACCTGGCATTCCAGGACATAGCTCCCAGACTCTGGGATAACTCGGACCAGTCCCTCCGTGATCTTGACTGTGTTGACACTTTTAAGAAAAATTTGAAGACTTCTCTTTTTACTAAAGCTTTTAGTTAATGCGTCTTTTAGTTTTAAATGTTTGTCTACTTTTTATCCTTTTTATGATGTTGTGCCTGTTGTTTTAGTTGAATTGTTGTTTTAATTCACTTATGTTTTGTACAGCGCTTTGAGATTTTATCTGTGAAAAGCGCTTTATAAATAAAATGTTCTTACTTATTCCCTAGCAGCCATAATGTTTTGTATTCAACGCCAACAGAAAAGGTGTGTTATTTTTTGTGCTATGGCCTCATCTTTTGGGCGAGGTCGCTTACTGCAGATGCTTTTGGTATAAAAATGTACTTGCGGTTATGTGCCTTGAACCGGAAGAGTATCCTGTTTCATCTACTATTCTTCAATAGCGTTTCTGCTCCAAAGGATTCTTCATTCATCACTCCAAGCAAGATTTGGTAAGTTTTTCAATACAACTAAAACAACTCATTAAACCGTCCCATGTGTGATGTTTGTAGAAGTGTTTTAATAAATATCTGTATGTGCCTTTAAAATGTAATCAAGTTAGCGTTGTTAGCATTAATGAATATGCTAACACAAGTAGCTGAAATAGGCACCAGCGCCCCCCGCAACCCCAGAGGGAATAAGCGGTAGAAAATGGATGGATGGATGTCTGAGTGCCGGTATTTGTATAATTAACTCACTATGGCATTCTTTTGGTATTGTTTCAGTTTCGTATATTCAGCAAACATCACCATGGAGTTATTGAGTCTGTTTAGCTTATTAAAAAGCTAGCTTCTGCAGCGACGGCAATGTTGCAATGTACTGTTATTATTTAACTTGTGCAATATATATATTATTTTCGATTTGTTCTTGTAAAAAAGAAAATTAATTTAAATATTGGGGTCCTTTCTCATCCTAGTGTTATCAAAAATCAAAAGTGGTATCGAATATGTAAATGGTCTTCCTCATAATTTGGCAATGAGCGCGGGAGAAGCGGAAACAGCACATACACTCAGCTTTAACTTACAGTTGTGTAAATCAAATCCAACTTTATTCATAAAGCTCTTTTCATACAATGATTAAATCCAACGCAACGTGCTTTTTGCAAAGTTAAACACAATACCCAAATCTCCCATTATCACATACGCACGCACCGACACAGATAATGGATTAGATTTATATAGCGCTTTTCTAGACACTCAAAGCGCTTCAGAGAAGTGAGAACCCATCATTCATTCACACCTGGTGGTGGTAAGCTACTTTCATAGCCACATAGCTTGGCTGCCAGTTTGCGCCTAAAGCCCCTACGACCACCACCTATCATTCATTCATTTACCAGTGTGAGCGGCACTGGGGACAAGGGTAAAGTGTCCTGCCCAAGGACACAACGGCAGCGATTTGGATGTCAAGAGGCGGGGAGCGAACCTGCAACCCCAAGGTTTCTGGCACGGCCGCCCTACCCACCACGCCATGCCGCCCCCAGATACCAAACACAAACACAAAAACATGTCACAATCACCCGCTGATGGCATCCTAGCATCAAAAATAAAAATATGTCCTCTTCACTTTCTCCCAGGTGTGCACATATTACGATCCACACATTTTTTGTTTTTGATGAAAGAAATCCACAATTTCCACATCTCTCAAGGAAAAGCATCTGATTTGCTCTGCATATGTGCACTGTTAAAGAACTGTGATTGGATATATTTCCAATTTGTCCTACAAGCTACAGGACAAAATTAAATATGATTGAATTTTGTTTCTGTTAACATTTTCGTCTCATTTTTGTTTTCATCTACAAACATGTCAGGTAATTTTGTTGTGGTCTTATTCAACGTGCATTTTGTTTTGATTCATTACCGACTTATTTTCATTAGTCAACAAAATTAACACTATCATCGTGACAACCCTTGGGCATAGCCAAGCGAACGCCACCTTTGTATTTTATCATGAAATCGAAAAGTGATCCTCATCTTCTTTAAGTGTAAGCACTCACAACTTTATTCGGCCCCCTTGTTGATCACATTGCAGTCGTACTCAATCAAAAAGCATAGAATTTGAGTCATCAAAGCATGGAATTCTTTGGTTTTTCTGCACTCAATTCCAAAGAGCAATACAAACAATGTTACCAAGACGGTCTACAAAAAGGCAAAAGTTTGACAAAAATTTGTCGAGACCAAATCATGTGAAAAGTTGGGTGTACAACAATGGAGGTAATGCTGCAACAATTACTCGATTAATCAGAATTTTAAAAAGTTTTGATCTATATTCTGTTGCTTTGTTTAATTTTAGTACAAACAATGATTTATAATGTCTAAACCCAATGGACTGCCTCATACTTTACACACACAGACATAGTTACCGCACGGTTGCTACAATAGAGCACATATGAGAGTGGTGGTGTGTGCTGTCATCTATGTGGCAGCAAAAAGAGGATTTTATAAATGCACACATGTTAAACGTGCAATTTCAATGTTGATGATGTGCATTTTTCTTAGAAAAAAAAGAAAATATCGCAACGCAGAAAAACAGGGCATCATGTCTCATGTGGTAGAGTGGTTGTTTCCCAACTTAAAAGTTGCAGGTTCGATCCACAGTCCCCCTGTGACCATGTCAGAGTATCCTTGAGCAAGTTACTGAATCCCCAGTTAGTCCTGATGCTGCGTCATCAGTAGGGTTGGGTATCGTTTGAATTCGAATGATTCCGATTCTTTGTTTAGATTCCGATTCTTTCTTTTAAAAAAAAAAAAAAAACGCAGGGTCAATAAAAAGTTTAGGATATTTTAAATGAGCTAGCTAACCTACAGTCTTTCTGAATGAAATAGTCTGACATTCTCCATCAATTTTAATTCTATTAACTTTTTATGAACTTTACTATAAATTCCTCACAGGGCTGTTTTCAACTAGAATATAAATATAAAATCTATGAACTTGAATATAAATATTATAAATTATACATTATTACCCAATTATACATTTTCACAGGGGTACACTTTCATCAAGAGAACTTTATTTTTGAAAACCTCATGAAAACACATTTACACATAAGTGTATGATGCTGCAGGAAACCTCATGAAAACACATTTACACACACAAGTGTATGATGCTGCAAGTACTTAAACATGTTACCGTGCTCCCACTGATGGGCTAACCTGATGCAGAAAAGCAAATAAACAATAAGAAACAACTTGCAAAACCCAGTCCAGATTAGCAGCAGGTACAGTATAAAATCAGAGACAGTTCTTGTTTAGGAAAATGACCATATCCGCCTTCTCAGGCAGGATGCGTGAGCGTTCTGGACAGATAGTGTCTCCTGTCGAAGACGGGACACGCATTTATTTGTACTCCATGAACTCGGAGGTGCTTCATCATGTTGGACGTGCACCTTCCTAAGCATGAAACAGTCCTGTCGCACGTGTTACATTTCGCCGATATTTCATTTTTTTTAGTAAAATAAAGCCACACTTTCGACCGTCGACGCCCGTTATCCATGCTTGACTGACTCGCTCGGCTACATAGGCTCGGCTACGCTAACACTTCCGGCAATTGGCGCTTCTTCGTTGGTGTTCAGCGGCTTCTTTTTCCGGGTCGGCGGACTTATTATTTTTTTCCTGGTCGGCGGACATGGTATCGAAACTCGGAATCGAAATTTAAACTTTTGAACGATTCCAGGAGAATCGGAAAGTTAGTCCCGGTTCCAATCGATACTCGATACCCAACCTTAGTCATCAGTAGGTGAATGTGGTAATTACACTATATTGGCAAAAAGTATTTGGCCACCCATCAATACCCTAATTACTTGGCCCAGCCACAGGTGTATAAAATCAAGCACTTGGGCACGGAGACTGTTTCTACAAACATTTGTGAAAGAATAGGCAGCTCTCAAGAGTTCAGTGATTTCCAGGGTGGAACTGTCATAAGATGCCACCTGTGCAACAAATCCAGTTGTGAAATTTCCTCACTCCTAAATATTACAAAGTCAACTGTCGGCTTTATTATTAAAAAAAATAAGAAATTGGGAACAACAGCATCTCAGCCACAAAGTGGTAGGCCACGTAAACTGACAGAGAGGGGTAATACAAAGAGGTCGCCGACTTTCTGCACAGTCAGTTGCTACAGAACTCCAAACTTCATGTGACCTTCCAATTAGCCCACGTACAGTACGTAGTGAGCTTCATGGAATGAGTTTCCATGGCCAAGCAGCTGCACCAATACACAAAGCAAAGTCCATGAAGACATGAATGACAGTCTGGTGTGGATGAATTTGACTGGCCTGCACAGAGTCCTGACCTGAACCCTACAGAACACCTTTGGGATGAATTAGAACAGAGACTGAGAGCCAGGCTTTCGCGACCAACATCAGTGTGTGACCTCACCGATGTGTTTTCGGAAGAATGGTGGAAAACTCCTATAAACACACTCCGCAACCTTGTGGACAGCCTTCCCAGAAGAGTTGAAGCAGTAATAGCTGCAAAAGGTGGACCGACATCATATTGAACCCCATAGGGTTAGGAATGGGATGGCAATTCAAGTTCATATGTGAGTCAAGGCAGGTGGCCAAATACCGTTGGCAATATAGTGTATGCCAAACGATTTGAGTACCTTGAAGGTAAAAAAGCATTATACAAAAATTATCCATAAAAATCTTTGTTTATTTCAACTGTTTTCCCAGAAATATGCCATCCATTCATCCATATTCTACCGCTTGTCCCTTTCAGGATTGCTGGAGCGTATCTCAGCTGCATTTGGGCGGAAGGTATTGTACACCCTGGCTAAGTCGCCACCTCATCGCCGGGCCATGCATTGAGGCAAAAAGTGTTTTAGTGACTACTAAAATAATTGATTGCTGCAGTCCTACAATATAATATTTTTTATATTGTTGCAACAGTTTTAGATGTTTTACTGTACCTGATTGGCCTCGGAGCGATCACATGACACTACTGCCTTACAGTGTATTTGACTGAAATTTACTGTAAGTTACAGTGGAAGAGTGGCCGTGCGCAACCCGATGGTCCCTGGTTCAATCCCCACCTAGTACCAACCTCGTCAAGTCCGTAGTGTCCTGAGAAAGACACTTCACCCTTGCTCCTGATGGGTGTTGGTTAGCGCCTTGCGCGGCAGCTCCCTCCATCGTGTGTGAATGTGTGTGTGAATGGGTAAATGTGGAAGTAGTGTCAAAGCGCTTTGAGTACCTTGAAGGTAGAAAAGCGCTATACAAGCACAACCCATTTATCATTTATTTATAATGTGGTTATTCGCCTTATAGACTGGAGGCTGTCTGAACAAAAAAATTAATAACAAAAAGATGCAAATGATGTGCCAACTGGCGCTGATGACTAAAGCGACACCCACTGTGCCGCACGTGTGACATTAAAACCAAATCCCCCCCCCCCCCCACCTCCAGCCCCCTCATGGCCGCAGCACCTCTGGATTATTCATTTGAAACACTGAAAAGTTTCTGCGGCATCCTCAAATGGCTGAGGGGGTTGAGTGGTGGGTGCGGGTGTTTGGCGGGAGGTGTTTTGGGGGGGGGCATGGTGACTGAGGCCCGGAAGGATTTGACTGGAGCGCACCCAGCAATACTCAAGGAAAGGAAAGAAAGGGGGAAAAAAAGAAAAAGCAGAAGTGCTTTGTTAGAAGAGCGAGAGGCATCCCTTGGGCTGTCTTTTTGAATGAGCCAGGAGTAAAGCATCAACACACACACACACACACACACACACACACACACACACACACACACACACACACACACACTTCTCACTCACTCTAAAACTACGCCCCCACCCCGACCACCTTCCTACGCCGCCCCCCTACCCCGCCCTCCTTCTCCCCTTAGACCGACAGAAGTCTAATTGTGCCACAGGGTTTTAGGTGGTGTGACATATCTGTCACCTGGAGACGACGAGCCGCACCGCGCTCTCCGGAGGAGCCTCGTCTTCCTGTTGGGTGACATGGCGAGAGGGAGGGAGGGCGAAAGATGGGGGCTGTTTGTTGACTTTTGTCACCACATTGATGCTTTGTAAACTTTGCAGCCCACCCTTAGAAAAAAAAGAAAAAAAAAAGTTTGGTGTGTGGAGCAGGAAGGCCGGCACTCCCCTTTTTTTGGAGTGTCATTAAACGCAGCGTGGTACTTTTATCAAGTCATAGTGGCTGTGTGAGGTGTGGAGTGCTGGGGGGGGTGTCAGGTATTGCCAACGACGCACACATCCAAGACAATATGGCTGCCTGCTGTCCTTCCCTGGGAGAATAGTCTGCCTTTAATTTGGGAGGGGAGAAAAAAAAAAGTGGCATTTTTACATAAATGATGAGACGGCGCTCGGTCCTGAGCCGTATTGCTTCCTGCCTCGGCTCGCCCTCGTACTTCACAGCGAAATCAGGAATTCTGTTGGCAGTGAAGTCTATTGAATTTGACAAATCCAAGAAAGACTTTTCTGGAAGAGGTTTTTTTTTTTTTTTCATGATTTTTTTTTATTTTGGGTGACCTAATTGCACGCCTCCCATGGCTGCTCCTTGTGCGGTGTATCTCTCCAAACGGCTTCATTTCCACATTCAAATTATTCATCATCGCCCGGATTTATTTCTTCCTTTCTTCACTTTTCATACCTTTGGTGTTCTCTGCGGGGATTTGAGGAGTGGAAGAAGGGGGAGGTTGGGGGGGGGGGGGGGGGCGTTAAAAAAAAGTGCTTCTTTGTTTTTTTTTTTTCCTCTTATTCACGAGCTATTGTTGAAACACCTTAAGTCTCTGGTGTGTGGCAGGAAGTGAAGTGATAGACAGGGCTGCCCTATTTACTGCCAGATTAAAAAGAATCCGACAGCAAGACGCTGCTAAATGATGATTGTCTATGACATTTAACAATTGATTAAAGAAAGATAAGTTTTAATAGGTGCTGCTTCTGCTAGTGGCGTGGGTGGCGGTTTCAGGAAGGAGGGGCTCTCCTCGGAGCGTCTCGTGTTTTTTGATGCGTGCCACGGGGCGCGCGTACAACAAGGAAATATACTCACTCATCATACAACAGCTATTTAAAACACATTGGATTATATTGTTTTTAACTGGAGGAAAAAAACAGCTACATTTTTTAACAGCACCCACACAACCTTTTTTTCGATTAATTTGAAATGTAACAATAATAATTTGTTAGCCATTTTAAAGTTTCAGTAACACTTTAGTATAGGGAACACATATTCACCATTAATTAGTTGCTTATCAACCTGCAAATTAGTAACATATTGGTTCTTAATTAGTCATTATTAAGAACTTACTAATGCCTTATTGCATGGCCTTTTTATACAACCAGTAAGCCATTAACTAAAAGAGTTCCCTCAATAACCTCAGAATTATTGCATATTAGTAACCCTAACTCTTATATGATCCCCCAGTGTCCAGATAACTCAAAATTAAGTATTTTTTACTTTAATAAGCAACTAATTAATGGTGAATATATTCCCAATACTAAAGTGTTACCAAAGTTTCATTTTGACAAAGGGGTGAAAATGAGGTTGGATGACATTAAGTGACAGACAAGAAAAAGAGCATATCACTTGTAAATTAAAACAGCAGTCTGGAATAATTCATTAAGTAAGTTTGCTGATGTATTTTAGTTGCATGTTGTTGGAACTACCAGGATATTTGTCCTTATTCTGCACCTTAACAGTTTTCTAATTAACCTGCTGGAATCGAACTTTTGCATGTGCAGCTGACGGAGGCGGCTGTGTGAGCTAGAGGAGCTGACAGTGGGGAAGAGGAGAAGGAAGAAGACGTGTGGACGGTTTAGTCCAAGTTAATCCGCTAAAAAAAATGCATAAATTCAATGAGAGCAGGTGTGCTTACAACTTTGTTGTTGTTTTTTGCTCTAAAGTTTTAATTTTACTATTATTTGTATAACAATCAGGTACATATATATATATATATATATATATATATATATGCATACATATATATATATATATATATATATATATATATATATATATAAGATAGATCGAGATGATTGTCATCGTACAACATATAAAACACTTTCAAGTTTCAAAAACACACAAACAAACGTCATTTTATGTACTTAGGCACATTTCAACACTTATTTACAACTAAGAAAGAAGAGGGAACCCTGCATTAAATAAGTCATAATGAAATTAAACGCAAGCTTGAATTAGAGCTGCCCTGCTTCCTGGTTGCTATCAACATCCTGCAAACGCACGCGGACTAAGCGGACTTTTCAAACTTTAAAATAAGAAATAAAAAAAGAATAAATTAAATAAGCAACGAGAAAGTATGTAAACTACAGATGTGTGTAAACGCAACTGAAAACAAACAAAGTTTTTGGCGCTGGTGTGAAGAGTTTAATGAGTTGCGTCGTATTGTGCCGTAAATAGCGCCTCTCGCTGGGGCTGCGCGTTGGCCTGCGGACGCTCGCTGGCGCGTCTGTGAAGTGTGGAGGTGCCCTGTGGGGACGCCGGCGCGCGCACGCACACACACATGAACGCAAGCTTGCGCGCACACACACACACACACACACACACACACACACACACACCATCCCTGCCAGCATCCCCCTCACAACAGCTGCCATGCTGCGGGAGGCAGCCGTACCCCTCGCTGATCAAATCTTGTCCGTCACATTTCCCCTAATTAACGGGCATCTGCTTCCCCCGCGTTCCCAACACGGCGACACGATCTCCCCGTGTACTTGCAATCATCTGACTGGTGCGACCTTTGACCCTGGCGAGTATTGTAATCCAACCCCCACCAATCCTGCCTACCTGAGCCAAAACTAGCGGCAAACAAACGTGTGCTGGAATGTCACCATTTTCACACACAAGTAAAAATAAAATAAGCCACTTTATATCCTGTGAATGGAAGCAAACACACACACACATACACACACAAAGTCATGTTGGTCCAGTTAAAATGTAAAAAAAAATAGTCATATAATGGCGGGCATTGACATAATGAAAGTGTGCTAAAAGCTGGGATTAACAACAGTCACTCTGTACTGTCTCTTTGTTGAAGGGGGGTTTAAGTGTTGTGCTAAGGAGTGAGGAGTGTGTAAGTGTGCGTGTGTGTCTGTGTGTGTGTGTGTGTGTGTGTGTGTGTGTGTGTGTGTGTGTGTGTGTGTGCGTGCATTCCGTCATTGACAACACAGACGCACCTGAGCAGGCACCAGCTGGCGACGCTATGAGGTGCGCTCTAATTTAAAATGCATCTCATTAGAAGAAACCCTTTGCCTGTCACATTCTCTCTTTGGAAGATGCTCGCTGGAATTAATGAAGAAAAAAAAAAAAAAAAACTGAAAAAATATCCTGATACAGGATTAATCACATTTCTCCTCCTACTTTTATTCAAAATAAGGGTGATTTATTGTCCTTGTTGTTGCAGGTGTTTGACCTTGTTTCTTTCGGCAGCGTCCAAAATGAAGGCTTTCGTTCGCTAGCCGCCATTGTTTAAAAGCCATTTCCCATTTTTGCCGGCGAGAGAAATATACTTAAGAGAAGTGTTTATTCATTTGTGGCGATGGCTTCCACTGCCAAGAAGAGGAGACTTGATGGAAGCTCAGATTCATTAAAACTTAATTAATATGCATCATTATGTAAATGAGGCTGCAGTTAATGAGTTTTTAAAAGAAGCATTCCTTAATTAGTTCACTTTTAATGGCATCATCATTTATCTTTTTCTTCTTTGAAGCAGAATGATGCGCTGGATGCGGGCACTTTTCTAAAATGCTAATCTACGTTTTATCATCTTGTTTTTCTGATTCCTCACGTGAGGCCGCGCGCCTCAAATCTTGTCACTAATGAGCGACGTTTACACGTTTTAATGTCACTTATTTTGTTGCACACAAAAAAATAAATAAAACACATTTCTTTTGTTTTTCAAGGAGGGAAAAAAGCGGGGGGGGGGGGTATTACACACGACACGGGCCGCTTATCCCCTACCTCGGGGGAACGGGGGGTCGGGGGGGGGCAAGATAATTAAAAATGTATCGCCCACTCCGAGTCCAATCCAAACAACTTCCGTCCTTTGCCTATTTATTTACAAATATGGGACATATATTCCCATCCTGTTTGGGGTGAGGGAAAACACCACGCTGCCACTTCTTGGAACGCAACACTGACAAAGTGTCAGGAAACTTGACAAAACCTGCACACTTCTGACAGCTCCACACGCCGGGATAATTGGTCCTCGCCACTTCCTGTAAAGCGGCAGCAAACTTCCTCATTTAGAGAGAGTGTACCAATAAAAGTTTCTTCGCGGCGTCTCACCTTTACCGACAACAATGTGTTTTGTCACCTAAACAAAAATCTTGTGTGCAGAAAAGAAAGTGTCTCGCTGTTAGCTTTCAGTCATGAAAAAAACACGTTAGCATCGACGCAGTTACTTTGGATAAGAACACATTTACGATACCCTTTTTTTTTTTTAAGTGTCACACTAGGGATGTATATCCATGCAATACCCTTATTAAGATTCATTATTGATACCAGTATTCATTAGTACTGTATATAATTGATGTAAATAAAGTTGTAAAAAAATTCACTTTTATTACCATATTTATTTGCACAAGCGGTTAACACGTACAATCTCAGAAGAGGGAAGTTGTTTTTATCTTTTAATCAACAACTTGTTTTTTAAAGAGAATAGAATATAATGCAATACAATAGAAAGTACTTTATTGATCCCTGGCTAAAGCAGCATTAAGTAACTTTTCATCCATCCATCCATTTTTTACCGCTTATTCCCTTCGGTGTCGCAGGAAGCGCTGGAGCCTATCTCAGCTACAATCGAGCTGGACAAGTCGCCACCTCATTGCAGAAGTAACTTTTCAACTTTCATAAAATATTTTCATAACTTTTGGGATGATATATTGACTGACAACTAGTTGAATGTCGCCTGTCATGGCCTGAAGGATATGTACCACATTTACTGGCACGTAGCAATTCTAAAAAACTACAAATGTGCTGACTTGGTTTACGGCATATACCCCCTCCACCCCATTTGTTAAAAAGACGGAAGTTGATGCTAACGCCTGCGTGCCGGCAGAAAAAAAGAAAAAGAACGCCTATTGACAATTACTGCTTTCATGGCCAAAACTCCAAAACAACCAAAGAAACAAAAAGTTTTGTCTGAGGGGGCAAAAAAAGAAAAACGGAGGCGAACTCGATAAGAGGACAGTCAGGATAAACATTACCCTGCTGCCATGAGCTCGAAGATGAGGAGGGATTTTCGACAATTGCTGCTTTGGCTCTGTTTGTGCTAAACTAGTAAGTACCTTTCAATGCTCAAATTAAAATGAGAATGCTAATGTTAGCTATCGGAAATCAGCATGGTAGAAATAAACAGCCACTAGTGTGATACTTCACAGTTCCACACTACTTTCTTCGAAAAAACTCTCCCGCCAGTCTTTATTTGCTTCAGACAACCGCCCCGATACATTCTCGGTAGCAGTCATGTTTTTAGCCCAATCCAAGATAATTTCTTGATAGTGTCTGCTATTTAACATTGGAGACATAATATTTGTGCCAATATTACAGTGGACAGTCAGTTTGACATTATAAGCACTAGCTTAATGTGGTCTTCTTCTGGCAAAACATTACAGCTTTGGTCTACTGGTGCAGCCAAAATCAACCAAAACTGAAAGTTCTTAAACATGTCAATTATGTTCGCAGTGCAAGGTGCAATGCAGTTATATCATCTTGTAAACACTACACAGATCCATCATTGTGTTTTCTATTAAATACAATTATATTCAGCTGGAAATGATATGTATGTAGGCAGAGCACAGACCTTTTACATTGTACTGTATATCATATCAATAAATGAAATTAATTAGCCTATTAGGTGCTTTGATACCACACAAAGATGGCGCAATGGAGTGAAGAGAATTAAACAAACCCCGTTTCCATATGAGTTGGGAAATTGTGTCAGATGTAAATATAAACTGAATACTATGATTTGCAAATAATTTTCAACCCATATTCAGTTGAATATGCTACAAAGACAACATATTTGATGTTCAAACTGAAAAACTTTTTTTTTTTTTGCAAATAATCATTAACTTTAGAATTTGATGCCAGCAACACGTGACGAAGAAGTTGGGAAAGGTGGCAATAAATACTGATAACGTTGAAAAATACTCATCAAACACTTATTTGGAACATCCCACAGGTGTGCAGGCTATTTGGGAACAGGTGGGTGCCATGATTGGGTATGAAAGCAGCTTCCATGAAATGCCAAGTAATTCACAAACAAAGATGGGGCGAGGTTCACCAATTTGTAAGTAAATTGTCGAACAGTTTTAGAACAACATTTCTCAACAAACTATTACAGAAAAATTTAGGGATTTTACCATCAACGGTCCGTAAAATCATCAAAAGGTTCAGAGAATCTGGAGAAATCACTGCACGTAAGCAGTGATATTATGGACCTTTGATCCCTCAGGCGGCACTGCATCAAAAACAGACATCAGTGTGTAAAATATATTACCACATGGGCTCAGGAACACGTCATAAAACCATTGTCAGTAACTACAGTTGGTTGCTACATCTGTAAGTGTAAGTTAAAACTCTGCTATGCAAAGCGAAACCCATTTATCAACAACACCCAGGAACGCCGCTGGCTTCGCTGGGCCCGAGCTCATCTAAAATGGACTGATGCAAAGTGGAAAACTGTTCTGTGGTCTGACGAGTCCACATTTCAAATTGTATTTGGCAACTGTGGACGTGGTGTCCTCCGGAACAAAGAGGAAAATAACCATCCGGATTGTTATAGGCGCAAAGTTCAAAATCCAGCATCTGTGATGGTATGGGGGTGTATTAGTGCCCAAGGAATGGGTAACTTACACATCTGTGAAGCCACCATTATTGCTGAATGGTCCATACAGGTTTTGGAGCAACATATGTTGTCATCCAAGCAACGTTATCATGGACACCCCTGCTTATTTCAGCAAGACAATACCAAGCCACATGTTACAACAGCGTGGTTTCGTTGGAAAAGAGTGCGGGTACTTTCCTGGCCTGCCTTCAGTCAAGACCTGTCTCCCATCGAACATGTGTGGCGCATTATGAAGCGTAAAATACGACAGCGGAGACCCGGGACTGTTGAACGACTGAAGCTCTACATAAAACAAGAATGGGAAAGAATTCCACTTTCAAAGCTTCAACAATTAGTTTCCTCAGTTCCCAAACGTTTATTGAGTGTTGTTAAAAGAAAAGGTGATGTAACACAGTGGTGAACATTTCCTTTCCCATCTACTTTGTCACGTGTTGCAGCCATGAAATTCTAAGTTAATTATTGTTTGCAAAAAAATATATACAGTATATATTTATCAGTTTGAACATCATCTATGTTGTCTTTGTGGCATATGGGTTGAAAATGATTTGCAAATCATTGTATTCTGTTTATATTTACATCTAACACAATTTCCCAACTCATATGGAAACGGGGTTTGTACCAATACATTTGATAAGACATTTTTCCAAGTTATTTCTACTTTTTATTTTAACACAGGTGGTCCAACCATAGTAATAAAAGCTGTGAAGTTATCATGACCTGACCAATGAAAATGTACAATTGGTGGTCGTGTCCACAAATGTCTGCAGGTGTTTTTCACACAGCTTTAAGTAGTCATCATATTTGCAAAAGAAACATATCACCTGACAGATAAAAGTCATTTAAGTAATAATGTTTTCAAAATCATCCGATCTCGATTAAAATCACACATTTTTTTTTTTTTTTTTATTTAAAGCGGATGCTCTCGTGCAGGATTATAGCGAGTACCGTTGCATCCCCAGTGTTGGCGCTGGGAATTTTCAAAATGGGGTCCGAGGGACCCCATCAAGTCATAAAAATGGAGTCCCACAGTAAATTTTTGGGGACCCACTTTTTTGTAAGCTTTTGAAAACAAATGATAAATGTATGCATTATCATGTTATATCTCTCATTCTCTAATGTGTTTTGGAAAAAGGTTGTTATAAATGTTACTTAATTAAAAAATAATAAAAAAGAAAACACATTTTTATGCATATGTAAATGTATTCAGTTATAAACATTTATCACTTCAGATTCATCCGTCCATTTTAAGTTTTTTTACGTTGTTTTTTTGTTTTGTTTTTTTCAGCCCTTTTTGTCTAAGAAAACTGTGTTTTTATGGCCAACACAGAAAATATGCAAAATTTTCCACAAAAAATATTTTTCAAAGTGGAATATTTGATGTGAACTAATCGGAGCTTTAGATAGGTGAATAATTGATAAAAACATTGATTTTGATTCAATATGTTTTGAGCAATGACTGTTAAAAAAAAACAAAACAGTTTAGTTTTATTAGTAAACATTGCAAATTTTTCTAAATTACATATCTTATTCCACGTTTGTTATGTGTTTATTTTAATAGTATTTTTAGAATGTGCCGTGGGCCTTTAAAACATTACCTGCAGGCCGCAAATGGCCACTATTTTGACACCCCTGCTATAGGTAGTAAAAAATGTAATCTGATAAGTCTATGGATAAAAAGCAGAATGTTTATCATAACGCACAGCATCTCTGCTTCAATAAACAATGATGGTGATGATGTCACTGTCAGCGATGCGAGCGAAACTTGCTAACTTGTCAGTCACTTCTCCAAGAGACTCCTTTTGAACAATCCTCCCACGTTAACACTTCAGAATGCACGTTTTTGCCCTGTTTGTTGACCTGCAAAGGATGTTTTTGAGGTGGAAGATTCCGGCCGGGTGCTGGTTAGCTTGAAGCTAACAGCTAGCCTGTCTCTATTCTCGAACAAAGTCGATTCAGTGGGAGATAAAAAAAAGTTTCAATGGACTCACAAAGACTAAAACAAGTCATTTACTGGAGATATGGCACAGGATGAAGTTAAAAAGTTTGACTTTACACTCACTTCAGTGTTTACCATGAAGTCATTCTTTTGACAGCCCCTCGTGGTAAAGTTGTCCGAGTGCAAACTGTGGCAGTATTTGTGATTGATAAACCTTTCCGGGAATCAAAATTTAGGAAATTGTACCGGAAAGTTCATTACTTTGAAGATGAACAATAAAAATGCAATAAACGGGGACGACACTGTAATTGTCTTTGTGGTGCGTCCTCACACTCCTGACCAGAGAGAGAGACGTGCCGGTTTTTAAGTGACGGCGTGATAATAGCGCACAGTCACAATAAACAAAACACCAGCGGAAAGCAATAATCGATAAAAGAAAACAAAAAAAAAAACAGGCAAACTGGAGAAGGCAGGGTAAAAAAAAAAAAGCCAAAAACAAAAACTCTGCGTCCCAGGGACACGCAGACTTACGGAAATGTGCGTCCTCTCTGATTTCTATGCGTAAGGCACAAAAAGTGTCAAAAAACGGCAACAGAGATCCCTGCTATTTACTGCTGTAGTATCTCGTAACAAACATTTCCACCATGTTTGAGATAATATATGCTACCAGCTGACAACTGTCATTTTGTTCATATCTATAATTGGGTTTATATATTATTGTGCAACAAAACAAGTCAAGTCATTGATAAACCTTTCAGGGAATCAAAATTTAGGAAATTGTACCGGAAAGTTCATTACTTTGAAGACAAACAATAAAAATGCAATAAATGGGAATAAACGGGGACGACACTGAAATTGTCTTTGTGGTGCGTCCTCAGTGGGAGAGTGGCCGTGCGCAACCCGTGGTTTCCTGGTTCAATCCCCACCTAGTACCAACCTCGTCACGTTCGTTGTGTCCTAAACAAGAGACACTTCACCCTTGCTCCTGATGGGTGCATGGCAGCTCCCTCCATCAGTGTGTGAATGGGTAAATGTGGAAGTAGTGTCAAAGCGCTTTGAGTACCTTGAAGGTAGAAAAGCGCTATATAAGTACAACCCACTTATCATTTATTTATTCATTATAACCACGCTACAGTCCATATTTGGTTTTGGGCCATGGTTTTGCTTCTTTTTCGGTACGTTTTGTGGGTGTATAAAGAGAAGAACTTTTTTGCCTCCCAAAGTTCTTAGTTGTTTTTTTTTGCTCGCCATCGCAAACATTCTGCAGTAAACGAAGTATAATTGGTGTAGTGAATACTATAAGACTTTTATTTCAAGTTAACATTTACTAATCAACACTCAAATGGTAAATCATTATTTGTATTATTTATCCACCGGTATACATCAATGTTTCTCACAAATGATCACCCGCATCGTGGAGTTTTTAAAACTCAAATTCTGTGTCTTATTATTAATTACATTAAAGTGCAGTTTAAATTGGAGGTACTGTAAAATAATGTGTACCAAAACATAAAACAATTTTAACGATTATTTCAAGAACAAAATGTTTTTTATCCACAAACAAAAAGAACAGAAAGTGTCTGTCTGCAGAGTTTTTTTATAGTACATGTTATATCAGAAGAGTGGAATATTTACAGACACAAAAACAAAAAGTCTGAACAAAAATATTTAGGTACAAAAATTCCTTTTTTGATTAAATTAGTGGTAGTGTTGATTCTCCCAGTCGGGACTAAAACAGTCACATAGACGTTCTGAGTACCTGCAAGTCCGCATTCAGGGCACGATTACTGGTGAGCTTCAGCAGATAGTAAAAAGCCGGGTCGCTGCTCCTTTTAAATGTTGTGCTTGAACTTCTAGGCGAGTGTTAGTCATTTTTCTTTATTTTATTCTTCTGGGCTGCACTTCCAGCTGTGTAAAGAGGAAGAGGCACAACGCTGATTGAACATTCATTACATTGTGACAAGACTGACTTTCGCAACGGTGGAACGGGAAGTCGCACACATGGACACACTTGCACACAAACATGCAAACATACACAAACACACACTTATTCACAGACACACACAGGATCACGGTCTATAGAGGTGGATTGTTCCGTGCAGGATTATACCAGGCATCGTTGCTTACCTACTGTTTACTTCTACGATAACTCTTAACAGACTTTTGCGCCATGTTTGATTGATGAAATATGCTATCAGCTGATCACAGTGATCAAACTCAAATTAATTGCGATTACGAACGTATATTGCCCAGCCTTAGTGCACGGTAAACGGTATTTCCCCTTTTCCTGTCAATGACACCAACTCAGTCACATTACGACAAATTTCACAACTTTCTGTGTTTAGACTTTGTTTTTAGCGAACATTGATTTCATCCGTGATTCCAATGATGTATAAATCTTTGAGTCCGTTTACTTCAGCGTACCGGATGTAACCGGAAGTCAGGCGTTGTTCGACTTAGTTCGACTAAGGTGATGTAAACGACTCTGTCCATGGTTTGTATACGTGTTGTCTTGTTTTTAACTTGGATAAAATGACCCTTTTTCATCACACAAGTTGTAGAGAAATTACATCATTTGTAGGTTTGTTTTGTCCCACATTCATGCTTGCCAACCCTCCCGATTTTCCAAGGAGACTCCCGAATTTCAGTGCCCCTCCCAAAAATCTCCCGGGGCAACCATTCTCCCAAATTTCTCCTGATTTCCACCCGGACAACAATATTGGGGACGTGCCTTAATGGCACTGCCTTTAGCGTCATCTACAACAGTGGGGTTTGTTTTTGTTTTTTTCATAAAGAAATACAATTATGTGTGCTTACGGACTGCATCCCTGCGGACTGTATTGATCTATTTTGATATATAATGTATATATTGTCTTTTTTATGTTGATTTATAATTAAAAAAAAGAAAAAACATTTAAACATTTTTTTATATTTTGTGCGGCCCGGTACCAATCGGTCCGCGGCCCAGTGGTTGGGGACCACTGTTCTACAACATGTCGTCACGTCCGTTTTTCCTCCATACAAACAGCATGCCTGCCCAGTCACATAATAAATGCGGCTTTAATACACACACAAAATAATGCAATGCATACTTGATCAACATCCATACAGTTCACACTGAGGGTGGCCATATAAACAACTTTAACACTGTTACAAATATGTGCCACACTTTGAACCCACACCGAACAATAATGTCAAACACATTTCGGGAGAACATCCGCACCGTAACACAACATAAACACAACAGAACTTTTCCGGGATGTTACAATATACACATCCGCTACAACCAAACCCCGACCCCCGCCCACCTCCCCAATTCAGAGGTCTCAAGTTTGGCAAGTATGCCCACATTAAGCTGAAATTATACAATTATACCATATCTGTGCATCAATATGTGATTTATTACATGTACAACAATGTAGGCTGAACAGAATAAAACCAAATCTCGCAAGTAAATAACTGTGTTCTGTTGTCAAACAAGGTTTCAAACATTGGATAATACATAAATGTACGTAATGTATAAGCGTTTGGTCGTGGTCAGAGGGGCCGTAGACGCAAATTGGCAGCCACGCTTTCGTCACAATACTCCAAAGGAGCTGTGGCTACAAATCTTGTTTACCACCATCAATGTGTGAATGTGGTGTGAATGAAAGATGGGTTCTCAGTTCTCTGAAGCACTTTTAGTGTCTAGAAAAGCGCTATATAAATCTAATTCATTATTGCGTGTATGAGACCTACGTGATTGACAGTCAGGAAAGTCACTCAATCAAAAGCCAAAATCCACTCTTATCTGTTTTACAAAGTTTAACATGTAATTGTGATAAATATAGACATTTATTTGATTAATTTGTTCTCTTAAACCACTATTTTTAACAAAACCTAGCACTGTAGTTGATGGGTCTTTTGTATTTATTTAATTTAATCTGAATCAGAGGAAAGGCAACAACTTGAACATAAAACGTTTTTAGCTCAGAAAATCGTTTTATGTATTAACTAACACTTTATAAGTACCTGGTATTTTATATTTTATTAAACACTCTATTTGTTCACCTCTGTTGAAACAATAAATAACTTTATAAAGTTACTTTTTCAATTTATATATCTATCTTATGAATTAAATTTTAAAGAATACATCAAATTTAAAGCTTTTCGCAGCATTTTTTGCTGAGATAAAAATGCGATTAATTAGACTAATTCTTTACAGATCATGATTATTAATCAACTTTTTTTTAGAATTCGCTTGACACCACTAGTGTAACAGTTTTGTGTCACATATACATTACTCAAATACTGTATATTTACATCACGATAGGTGTACATACATGATGAGTTTGTTAAAAATAACTTCATTTGAAGATTATTAAAAAAATAATAATCCATATATTTCAAGGGTTAACAACAAAGTTCACCACCCAATTTAAAAAAGTGTGCCAAAAAAATACACAGTTTAGCCAATTTAAATCTTTCTTATCAGTTCTCTTACTCAAAATATTAAATTTTTCATCCAAGCACTTTGTATACTGAAAGAAAATAGCGGAATCTCCAGAATGTTACCATATATCAACGTTGGTACTGTTTCTTTATTTAGAGTCATGCATTGTAAAAACAACGGTAGATTCTACGCAAAAAAAACATTGTCAGCTCAGTCGCCAGAATTTTAACATAAAAATAACAGTGGTATCGTTTTTCAATATACAATAATTTTTTGTGAATGTTTTTGTAAATTCTGGTGACTGAGCTGAAGTTATTTACTGAAAAATCTACAGATTTTTAAGTACAGTTTACTATACTTAAAAATGATTAGATTTTTGACAAAAAAAATATTACCCCCAAAATTGAGCCTGAATTTACCTATATCGTCTCGGTTTTGGAGTGTCTTAATTGTTGCGCTTAACAAACTAGTTGGTTTGCCCGCCTATCCAAATAAAAAGATGACAACCGCATGGCTCTTCCCTCTCTTCCTCCCTCTCTTCCTCCCTCTCAGCTCATCACTTTTTTGCCAAAAAGAGTCTTCAGAAAAGTGTGGTTAAATGTTTTTGTATCAATTTCATTAAGGGGTGCATAATTATCCTTATGATATTTATGGGGCCAATATGAGAAATCATGAAAACAATAAATCTGAAAACAATGAAAAAAAGCTCAGATAAAAAAAAGAACAAAAACGCTCCAATGAGACGATATTACTTGTTTTGTAGGATTAGTAAATAAAGCGCTCCTTTTACCATGTGCTATATTATTGAAAACCGTCCCTTAGCTCATTGTAAACAAACATGGTGTCAATCATGTGAGACTTTTTCATCATTTTAAAGGAAGATATTTTGCATGCCATTTGAACCAAATGTATTGCAAGTACTCCGCAAGCAGGGGAAAAAAAACATTGAGCCTGAACACATCAAACCTTATCAGCGAGCTGAAAAGCCAGCATCAGTAAGACAGGGTTTTAAAACCCAAAGAAAACACCTGCTGCTCAAGAAGCTGCTCCAAAACCCGCTGGAAAAAAAGGTATGCACAAACTACAGTTAAAATTGATAGATTGGTCTTGAGAAGCACAAAGTTGTCGGTTTCGAGATCGTCCTAAAAAAAAAAAAAAATCAATCGCAAGTCCCTAATTTCATTCATCATGTTTTTGTATTTTGCATGTTTTTTTTTCATGGAAAACTATTACTATTCTTTATAAAATGTGTTTGTGTACATATCTTAGGGTGTCTGGAACGGATTCATTGGATTTACATGATTTCTCGTGAGAAAAATTGTTCTGGTTTCCGTATAATTTGGTTTTCATGGGACCTTTTGGAATGTAACGAAAACCAAGTTAGCCCTGTAGTTAATTTAGCCACCTGATTTCAACAAGCACGCAAAAATCAAACTCAGTTTAGTGAATTCTGATTCTTACTTGAAAAGTCATGTTCCTCATCCAAGCATTTTTCTGCATGAATGTTGTTTCATCAAAGTAGAAATAAAAATGTTTACAACTGAAGTGCATCGCATTCATACAGTACTTGTTGATGCCTGATGGACACTTCTGTGGAAATAATTGTTAAAAATGTGCTATAACGAATATAAATATGTACGTAACCATTAAAACTATAATTGTTGTCTAACATTTACAAACACTGTCATGATATCCTATTGCAAGTTACTCCACTATATCACCATTTATGTTTAGCTAGGCAAAACTAACTAAGGACATTTGCACAGACGTCAGCGTTACGTTCAAAAGTCAAACTGCAGTCTCAAAGTGGACTTACTGTACATGGTTTCAGACAATAAGCACTTAAATACTATTCTGAAGGTTCAGCTTTCCTTTCTCTCTGTCACACGCGCACACACACGCACGCACACACGCACACACGCACAAAGACGCGCGCGCGCACACACACACACAAACAGACATGCACACACGCGCACACACACACGCACACGCACACACACACACGCGCGCGCACACACACGCGCGCACACACACACACACACTCTTCTGATGAACATCCGGATTGTTCCGCCTCAGAAGGAATCAGTTGCATCATTTCTCCCAGGGCATTAGCACTGGGCGCTACAAGGCTTTTGCATTAACAATAAATTCATCATGCATGAGGATGGATGCCCCCCTTCCCCCCCTTGATAAAAGTAGATAGAAGAGAGGGAATCGCGAGGTCATCGCGACACGGAGAAAGTTCATGGAGGATGTTGCCACTTTGGACCAAGTTTTACATACAATGTATACAGTATAGTAATACCGTATTTCCTTGAATTGCCGCAGGGCATATAGTATGCGCCTGCCTTGAATTCCTGCCAGGTCAAACTCGCTTCCCAAAATAATTAGCGCATGCTTAGTAATACCACCTGGTCAAACTCGTGACGTCACAAGAGACACTTCCCATGTCATCATTTTCAAAATGGAGGAGGCTGATTTCAATACCGGTAATTTGAAATCGCATAAAGGGAAGAAGATTAAGAGCTATTCAGTATGATTTAAGGTCCAAGCTTACATCACACTCAAATGTTTACTGCATGCCTTTGGTAAGTGCCGGAGTGAGAAGAGGTTTTAAAATAATTAGCGCATGCTTAATTTTACCGCATGCCTTTGGTAAGCGCAGGAGTGAGAACAGGTTTCAAATTAATTAGCGCCCCGGCGGCAATTCAAGGAAATACTGTACATTACAGCATAAAATAGCTTTTTGTTGCCTGGTTAGGCAACAAAGAAATATAATATTTCAAATCCATCATAATTGTTATATAGTTCACATATTTGTGTTACTTCTTAGCTAGCAAGTCATTTTAATTCTCTTTTATTATAGTTAGTAAAAATTCCTATTTAACTCACGTCAGTCCTGTTACCCTAACACATTAACCCTGTGAAAAAGTCACATGGTCCACATGAAGTTGCATCACGGGGACGGCGTGCCGCAGTTGGGAGAGTGGCCGTGCCAGCAACCTGAGGGTTCCTGGTTCAATCCCCACCGTCTACCAACCTCGTCACGTCTGTTGTGTCCTTGAGCAAGACACTTCACCCTTGCTCCTGATGGTTCGTGGTTAGGGCCTTGCATGGGAGCTCCCGCCATCAGTGTGTGAATGTGTGAATGTGGAAATAGTGTCAAACCGCTTTGAGTACCTTAAAATGGGTTGTACTTGTATAGCGCTTTTCTACCTTCAAGGTACTCAAAGCGCTTTGACACTACTTCCACATTTACCCATTCACACACACATTCACACTGATGGAGGGAGCTGCCATGCAAGGCGCCAACCAGCACCCATCAGGAGCAAGGGTGAAGTGTCTTGCTCAGGACACAACGAACGTGACAAGGTTGGTACTAGGTGGGGATTGAACCAGGGACCCTCGGGTTGCGCACGGCCACTCTCCCACTGCGCCACGCCGTTTTGTACCTTGAAGGTATAAAAGCGCTTTACGAGTATAACACATTTACCATTCAGATTCTCTGCAGGAAGGCCAAAAGTAAGTATTTCCTGTTTATCTTTCAACTACTGGATGACTGGGGGGTTAAACTCAACACAGTCCTGATGCCTAAACAGTTATATGATGTTGCTTGTTTATTTTAAAGATATTTTTCTCTAATGCCTATAATGTGTTTAGTGTCAACATAAATGACGTGGTTATATTTCCTGTCTTTTTTAAGTCTCTGCTTCAAGTCTCACCCCTGTTACATTCAGTCCTCTTACTTAAATAAGTCATCTTTAGCCTAGGAACTTTGTACAAAAATGAAGTAAAACTGACTGAGATGGGCCAATATACATTTGGAGTCGTTCAATATTTGCTTTACCAGATATAAAGTTGAAAATAAAGACAGACATGTAAATGAATTTGGGAATTACAACAAACAGATGGCACAGATTCAGTGAAATGGTCCTGATACAATCTAAAGGCAAAGGTTACTTAAGCGATGTAAACCTCTGTATATAAAAATGCACCGCCGCGATGAAATAAAGCAGAATAAAAGTAAATGTCAACACTGTGACTCGTTCCAGGAAGTTCGTTAAACTCATTTAAATTGTAGCCGCAATAAATCTCCACCGCTTTACTTTCTTTTATTGTTATTATTCTTATCATTATTATTGTGGCTGTTGTTGTTGTTGCAAAGCAGCAGCCTTTGTTTTGCTATTATTATCCCAGCGCTGCTTCTTATAGATGAAATGCAGCAGATTCTCTCATTATTTAGATGTGCATTCCTGTGGAATCAATTCTCATAGACACATATAAATTATTGTTTAACGAGAAGCTGTATTCCATAAATTATTCAAAGCACCTGGGATTACAATATGAGATCAAATGATAGGAAAGAAAGAGCACTCTGCTGGAGGCGGCCCGCACACCAGCCATCCCATCGCCAGTTTGATGTTGCACACAATCTGCTTATGCAGGAATAATTGGGGGGTAATACACACCATGTGTTACGGGGGCCCCCGCGTCGCTGCAGAGCGGTATTTGGCAAGGGGTAATAGGGCCGCCGGACATGGTCAGCGATGTCACCCTTGACTTTTGCGACAGCTTTTTTTTTTCTTCTTCTTTTTTTTGTATCGTGTGGGTGGAACAATACAAAAATAATCATCACCTTATTTCTTCTCTCCTGAAGGAATCCTTACAAGCGGGGATGGAAGTTTGGGTGGGTGTTTACAACCACACACACACACACGCACACACACGCACGCACACACACACGGAGAGGAGGAAAACAGTCGTAATTTTTTTCACGGCCTCTTTCGCAGTCTGGGCCAATCCAAATGCGCAGCGGGTCTGGAAGACTCATGCAACGGAATTTACGGCGCGTTACGGCGCCCTGAAGTGCCGTAAAAAAAGGACACTCGCGCAGATAAGCAAGAAGCCATTGTGTGGCATGTGACTGATGGAAGAGGAGGGGAGGCTTAGGAATAGTGGGGGCCGCCTTCGATGGAGTCCTCGGTCATAAAGTAAATAATGTGCGTGTCACCAAAGCAGCGAGCAGATAGAGAGAGAAAAAGATGACAATGATCTGTTCTCATGGCACACCCAAGGGAGAGGGTGGGAGGGGGGGCATGACCGAGGGCCGCCATATGCCCAGAGAAGAGTGGGGACAATGTGGGGATAGGTTTTTGTGGACTGAAGGGTGGAGGTGGTTTTTCGTTGAGTACACGAGCAAGGATGAGAGGGGTCAGGCTGGAAACTATAGCTGCCCCACACAGATAGGTGAAGTGTAAAGAGGACAGAAGGCGCATTATGTCCATATTTGTGTTTCTTTAAAAGCACCACAAATAATTTTTACTGAAATGGTGAAAAAGATTACCTTTGGATTGGAATGACTGAAGAATGCAGGTTAACATCACCCTCAGGAGCCCCACGGTTTAGTGTTCGAACAACTTGGAATTCCACCTAAAAGTTCACATGAAAACTGAAAGTTAAAGAGGAACCAAGCATGGTTTCTTATGTTTAGCAACATGGTGTTTGTAAATCAAACAGTCCAATAGACATGGTTGAAATACACTAATACAGCGGTTTTCAAATGGGGGTATGCGTACCCCCGGGGGTACTTGAAGGTATGCCAAGGGGTACGTGAGATTTTTTTTTAAATATTCTAAAAATAGCAACAATTCAAAATTCCTTTATAAATATATTTATTGAATAATACTTCAACAAAATATGAATGTAAGTTCATAAACTGTGAAAAAAAAAATACAACAATGCAATATTCAGTGTTGACAGCTAGATTTGTTTGTGGACATGTTCCATAAATATTGATGTTAAAGATTTCTTTTTTTGTGAAGAAATGTTTAGAATTAAGTTCATGAATCCAGATTGATCTCTATTACAATCCCCAAAGAGGGCACTTTAAGTTGATGATTACTTCTATGTGTAGAAATCTTGATTTATAATTGAATCACTTGTTTATTTTTCAAAAAGTTTTTGGTTATTTTTATATCTTTTTTTCCAAATAGTTCAAGAAAGACCAATACAAATGAGCAATATTTTGCACTGTTATACAATTTAATAAACCAGAAACTGATGACACAGTGCTTTATTTTACTTCATCTCTTTTTTTCAACCAAAAATGCTTTGCTCTGATTAAGGGGTACTTGAATTAAAAAAAAATTCACAGGGGGTAAATCACTGAAAAAAGGTTGAGAACCACTGCACTAATATATCATCATAGGAACTCCCCCTGAGAAATTTGACTCGCAACAAGTGTTCAAGGAATTCAACATAGCATCTAGTGCCAAACATTATAGTGCATTCTGGAAATGGAAGTGTCAGGAGTGTCATAATACAGTATATCGATCTTTTTACCAAAATTGACAAACCACGCCACAGATCAGTTATTTATTCTTCATGCTGTATTTGACCCTGTGGTAGATTGTATATTAAATTGCATTTCTTTTTGGCAGCCATCTTATATCACAACACCAAGCCTTGCGATGCCTTCAACTCTGACGTCCGGCTTATGACATTCTTGTGGTTCTGATGCAAGTCACAGAAGATGAAGAACATCTGGTGGACTTAAATGTAGGATACACAGCCACACACATTGGCGAAAAGCTGAGGAAACTTTATAAGACTACAAGATGTGCGTTCTAACAACTATGACCAACTCAGCGCACTATAACAAAAAAGGACTTCGCCATCTTGTAGGTTGATCGAGTCTACACGCCAAAATAGAGGAGATTTAAGGGAAATCACATCAAATAAGCACTACTCCATTTGTAAAATATTGTACAGTAGTTGCCATTTATTTGGCAAACTGAAAGCTAACGCTAAACGTATTAATTGAATGTGTTTATGTTGTCGCAATGAAGACTGACATTTATTCTATTACAGCTGAAGGTCTCGCTTTTGATTTCATCGTTTACTGAGGGAACAACTTTCTGACTGTATTAGATAATGCGGGCAAGCTTTTAGACGCCTGGAAATAAAGCATGTCACACTTTGTATTGACTTTTTGTGTTAAACTCAGCACACGTTATAAACAATCTTGAATTTTTTTTACTTTCATTTAATTATTTTAATTTGACCAAATAATCAACATAGAAATATATATTGTAACACATTGTCAGCCTTTGAAGTCTTGAGCTACAGTAGTACCCCATACGAGCTGTCGCTCTGGTTTTTGCTAAGCTTTAAGTTGCGAGCAGAAATATGAGTTAGAAGCCTGCCCTCTGCTAGTTGGCATAGCACCTTACACAGTGGACCCCGTATGATCAGCCCCAAAACATCCGGACTTCCTCACTAACATTAGCTTATTCTAGAGATCGACATAACTTTGCTTTCCAACCATTTGAAACCATTAGCAGTGGGTAAGGCTGGGCGATATAAACGAAAAAGTATATCTCGATATATTTTTCCTCAAACTCGATATTCGATATATATCTCGATACATTTTCAGGTGAAAGTATACCTACAAAAATATTCAGTTTTGAGCGAGATTCACTGAAATTGAAGTGAATGACAACTGTAATGTAAACAGTCAGTGGCACTTTTATTAACCCAGTAGGTCAAGATGGGTATTAAAAGCACAGAAAAGGAACTGTTTAAGTTGCACAGAATTACATACAATAAATAAAATTGAAAAATATTATTTCTACGTGAAATAAATAACACAGCTGGCAAATAATACAAAATGTATAAAACTCAGATAAAAAATACATTTGCTGGCAGGCACTTTTTAATTCCCAGTCGATGATGTAAAGGACTGTCACACACGTACGGTTGTGGTCAGCGCAAAGTAAGTGACTTGACTTAATTGTGCGGCTATAATATTCTTCACTTCAGCATACATTTTGCCTGGCTTGGCAACAGTTCTGATTTGGGCTTACGTAGTAAACAACTAAAATTAATGTTTTATCCACATTCGTCCAAATGTGGCCAAGTAGACGCATTGTGGGTTTCCTGGAGATCGTCTACAGCCCTAAAAGAAAAATCTAAAGAAGAGAATCCCTCTGCCATCTTCCACTAGTTTTTTTAATATATAAATCGCCAGCTTGAATATTTCCTCGTCTATTCAAAGACTCTCCCGTCGACATTTTGGATTGTCTGTTGTGATTTCCCTTCCTCGTTCCATGACCCGCCCTATCTTGCCTCTGGTTGGCCTGTCCCTTGACAGAGTTATTTGATGACAAACCCCAAGATGCAGAGAAGGAGGGAGGCGTTTTGCAGGAAAACATAGTTTAATTTAAAATACTAGAACTAGAACAAACAAAGGGTACAAACAAAAAGCACGCACGTGGGCGGATATAACAAACTAAGGGCTATGAACAAACAAATCGGAAACAGGGAACAAAAAACAGTAAGCTACAAACATCTACCAAATATAGCTTACCGCTACGCTGCATTCACATGACCAGTAGGAATGACAAGTAGAAAATGACATTGACACGACAATAATCCAGCCCTGACTGGAGGAGAAAACAGGTCGTAAATAGTGGCTGGCTGATTGATCCCAGGTGTGGCCAGGTGCCAATCAGTCACAGCTGAGGGTTACACAGCACTCAGGGAGAAAAATAGGAAACAGAACCAAAATAAGAGTGCTGACAGGAACTAAAGACAAATGCAGAGGAAAAACTAAGACGTAAACCAAAACTGTCAGGGAAAAGCCTGACATCCCTAATGTTTGCCTTAATCTCAACCAATGGTAACTCATCGTAGTTAATAACCAACCAATCATGGATGTTCTTATACGTGCAAGCACGTCTTGGAAGGAGGAAGGGGAGGGATTTAGTAGACCATGGAGTGTTGAGAGGGAGTTGGGGAGAATAAAGGAACACAATAAATAAGCGGTGTTTGGTCATTTTAACGTGAAATAAATAATATCGTTATTACGATATTTTCTTAATTCATATCTTGTTCAAAAATATATCGTTGCATCTTACAAACTCGATATTTCGCCCAGCCCTAGCAGTGGTTCAGCTTCGAGTGTGGTGTCTAGGTTGTCTGTCGCTCTGCTGCCCAGCACAGGCCAATTCGTTTTAGGGGAAGTCAGCGGCTCCCATGGATTACGTAATGACACTTCCAGCACATTGCCAGAAAAGTGTCCAGTCTTTTCACACTACTCTAATTATCGGTGAAAGTAACTAGGAATATCCACTTTAACCTGCTATCCGAAAGCCAAAGTTATGGACATTGTTAACGCCCTCCCAACCTTATTGATCAGCGTTTTCTCTTCAGTAACTTGGCTCAATCTCCATGTTGGGTCAAAAGAGAGGGCAAGTCGCCAATCAGAACAGACCACCAATGATTTTGAAGTCGTCTTCAGTCTGCTGGAAGACGTAAATGCTGTACATTATTTTTACATTACTTCATTAAAGTACTGTAGTTGTTTGTAGTACATTCTATTTTATTGTTTTTCAAACATTGTCTTCTTCTTCTTCTTTTAAAATATAGGTTTTGTTTTTAAATGCTGTGTTACATGTTAAAATTGTGTTTTAACATGTAACACAGAATAAAGGGATTTTCAATCCAATCCAATCCACTTTATTTATATAGCACATTTAAACAACAAAACGTTTCCAAAGTGATGCACAACAATATTAAAAACAACATTCAAATACTATCCTGAGCTCCACAAATGACTGAATAAAAACAAAAAATAAAAATGAATAATAATAAATAAATACATATAAAACCAATATAAAATAAATATGATTAAAAAACACTTTAAGGGTGAAACCAATTAAAACAGTAAATAGAAATCAACATTTTAAAACACAGAGGGCAACAGAGGACCACACAACTCACGTAGTGTTAAAAGCCAAAGAATAAAAATGGGTTTTAAGACAAGACTTAAACCACTCCACTGTGGGAGCAGTTCGAATATGGAGGGGCAGAGTGTTCCAGAGCTTAGGGCCGGCCACAGAGAAGGCCCTGTCTCCCCTAGTTTTAATTCTGGTCTTGGGCACCACGAGCTGGAGATATAAAACACCACTGACTTGTTTGTCAAGTGTAAAATCGCTATCTATAGTGACGCCAAGGCTGGTGACCTTGGGACGCACATAATTTTGTAATGGTCCCAAGTCAGTGAGGCCCGGACCAAAAACTAAAATTTAAGTTTTTCGCTCATTCATTATTAAAAAATTCTGGGCTAATCAAGCCTTGACGTCACATAGACAGTTGAGAAGGGGTGTCAGGGGGCCGTGGCCTTTTGAAATCGGCATATAAATTTGGCAGTCGTCCGCATAAAAGTGATAAGACACTCCATGGCTCATAAAAATTTCTTCAAGAGGGAGGAGATATAGAGCAAACAGGATGGGGCCTAGAATAGATCCCTGGGGGACACCACAGTAAGCAGAACAAGAGGTGGCGTCCGCCAGCCTGACAGAGAAGGACCTTTCTGTCAGGTAGGATTAGAACCACTGTAATGCAGTCCCCCTAATGCCCACACAGTCTCTCAGGCGCTCTAAAATAATTATGTGGTTGACTGTGTCAAAGGCAGCTGTATTTTAATTCAGTACAATTGTTACGCTTGGGTCGCATCTTGGATGCGCAAGGAGTGCCACCTCTCGATGCCAAAGGACTGGAGCAGGCAGGAATGAAGGTAGGACCAGATTTTAATATAAATAACCAAAGTAACACTTGACAAAAGAGCAAAACAAAGGTGTGTCTTAGCACGGGAAGCTAAATGCTACTATTAGCAAGAAGCAGAGTTCAGAGTTCGAAGTAGCGCGAGCCGAGCGCGCGGAGGCTAAGCTAAACTTAGCGTGGAACAAACAAAAGGGGAACAAGAATACACAACATAACAGTTGCCTTAAGCAAGCAAAACGTCCAAGAGGAACTGAGGTAGCAGGCGGTCTTAAATACAACACAATAATTAACGACCGGTGTGCGCCAGGCGCCAGTGCAGGTGAAACAATTACGTTGCCATGGTGACGAGTATAAACTAGGAAGTGTTCAACTCAGGGAAACGGCAGAGTCCAAAACGTGATCAAAAGTAAACAAACGATCCATGAAGTGGATCGCAACAACAATGGGCTACACTTATTTAAAGGGGAACATTATCAAAATTTCTGAAGGGTTAAAACCAATACAAATCAGTTCCCAGTGGCTTATTTAATTTTTTGAATTTTTTCTCAAAATTGTACCCATCACGCAATATCCCGAAAAATGGCTTCAAAGTGCCTGATTTTAACCGTCGTTATATCCACCCGTCCGTTATCCTGTGACGTCACGGCGTGATCACACAGAAAATAACATGGCGAATAGTACAAAAAGGTATAGCGATAGTAGTAGCTCGGATTCAGACTCGGATTTCAGCGGCGTAAGCAATTCAACAGATTACGCATGTATTGAAACGGATGGTTGGAGTGTGGAGGCAGGTAGCCAAAACGAAATTGAAGAAGAAACTGAAGCTATTGAGCCATATCACGACAGACAGCGGCACGGGAGGAAGCGCGGACGAATTCGGCAATCGCCTTCTAACCAACGATTTGTATGTGTTTGTTCGGCATTAAATGTGGGTGGAGGGAAAGGCTGGATGCAAATATAGCTACAAATGAGGCATAATTATGCAATATGTACATACAGCTCGCCTAAATAGCATGTTAACATCGATTAGTTTGCAGTCATGCCGTGACCAAATATGTCTGATTAGCACACTCCACATAAGTCAATAACATCAACAAAACTCACCTTTGTGCACTCATGCACAACCTTATAAGTTTGGTGGACAAAATGAGACAGAAAAAGAAGTGGTATAAATCATATCCAGGGGGTTTACCTCGCTTGTCTGCGGGAAGAGACTGCCGTCGTCCCTGAATATCTCGCACTCGGGCATATTCAGTGGTGGTCTATTTTCCAATATTGCAGATTTCGTTGACTTTATCGTTGGGAATGCATCTGCTTTGAGTGTTGCAGGATATCCACACATTCTTGTGTGGATATCGGAAAAATAACAGAGCTGATTTGACTTGGTGTGTGTCATAAGATAGAGAAAATGGCGGATTGCTTCATGTTGTGACGTCACGGGTGAAAGGTCATCGCTCGACAGGCTATCAATTGAAAGGCGTTTAAATCGCCAAATTCACCTTTTTAGAGTTCGGAAATCGGTTAAAAAAACATATGGTCTTTTTTCTGCAACATCAAGGTATATATTGACACTTACATAGGTCTGGTGATAATGTTCTCCTTTAAGACAAGTGTTTGGAGTTACAAGCTTGGTTTTAGAACTGATTGACCTTGCAAGTTGGGATACTACCGTATTTATGTTAACGTGAGCCATGTATTGCATATCGAATTGTGAAGGATCCAGACTTAGGGCCCGATTTAATAAGATCCTAGTACCAAGCGCTAAGGAGCATGTGCAATCGCTAAATTGCGTGTAATATTAGTGGTTTTGTTGTGTGTTATCTACTAACACTGTGCGTACAATCCAAAGGTGTTTCCTTATTTTTAAATGAGGATTTGCATGTACTATAAAGGGCATCACCACGGGGACACTCAATCTGGTGTTTTCAAAAATGTAGGGGATATGTACCACTTTTTATGGGCATTTTAAACTCAGTCGAAAATGTGCTGAGAACGAAACCTACTTTTTCCAGCGCCCAGGTGCGCTCATGGGAGAAAGGCTGGAATTATTATGGATATAAAAAAACACATACTTCCAAAATGTTTATTTATAGATATATATATATATATATATATATATATATATATATATATATATATATATATATATATATATATATATATATATACATATATATGGAGTAGGGGCTATGTTAATATATAAATGAAAATGGAACAGCATTAAAAAAATACCAGCAAACACCCAAAACACATATATTAAATGTATTTTAATCTGCCCCCTAAGTCACCCAGCTAGTAGCAATTGTATACATGTACATATATACAAACCCCGTTTCCGTATGTATTGGGAAATTGTGTTAGATGTAAATATAAATAGAACACAATGATTTGCAAATAATTTTCAACCCATATTCAGTTGAATATGCTACAAAGACAACATTTTTGATGTTCAAACTGATAAACATGTTTTTTTTTTTTTGCAAATAATCATTAACTTTAGAATTTGATGCCAGCAACACGTGACAAAGAAGTTTGGTAGGTGGCAATAATTACTGATAAAATTGAGGAATGCTCATCAAACACTTATATGGCACATCCCAAAGGTGTGCAGCCTAATTGGGAACAGTTGGGTGCCATGATTGGGTATAAAAGTAGCTTCCATGAAATGCTAAGTAATTCACAAACAAGGATGGGGTGAGGATCACCACTCTGTAAGCAAATTGTTTCAGAACATTTCTCAATGAGCTATTGCAAGGAATTCAGGTATTTTACCATCTACGGTCTGTAAAATCACCAAAAAGTTCAGAGAATCTAGAGAAATCACTGTACGTAAGCGATGATATTACGGACTTTTGATTCCTCAGGCGGTACTGCATCAAAAACGACATCAATGTGTAAAGGATATCACCACGTGGGCTCAAAAACACTTCATAAAACAACTGTCAGTAACTAGAGTTGGTCGCTACATCTGTAAGTGCAAGTTAAAGGCCTATTGAAATGAGATTTTCTTATTCAAACGGGGATGGCAGGTCCATTCTATGTGTCATACTTGATCATTTCGCGATATTGCCATATTTTTGCTGAAAGGATTTGGTCAATAATAAAAAAGCCTTGCCTGTACCGGAAGTAGCAGACGATGTGCGCGTGATGTCACCGGTGTGACGGCTCCTCACATCCTCACATTGTTTATAATGTGACCCACCAGCAGTAAGAGCAATTCGGACCGAGAAAGCGACGATTTCCCCATTAATTTGAGCGAGGATGAAAGATTTGTGGATGAGGAAAGTTAGAGTGAAACACTAATAAAAAATATAAATAAATAAAAAAAAGAAAAAGAAAAGGCAAAGGCTCCAGGCGGCAGTGGGAGAGTTTCAGATGTAATTAGACACATTTACTAGGATAATTCTAGAAAATCCCGTACCTGCTTATTGTGTTAATAGTATTTTGTGAGATTATAGTCATACCTGAAAGTCGGATGGCTGTGGTGAACGCCAGTGTCTCTGAGAGAAGCCGAGGAGCCAAGATCACAGCTGCAGAATGAGGTCGCGTAATGCACTAAAGTCTCCGGTAAGAGCCGACTTAATATCAAAATGTTCCCATCCAAAAACTTGCTGGTTGATGTAGAGAAACATGTTCACGGACGCCCCTGCTTATTTCAGCAAGACAAGTGTTACAACAGCGTGGCTTCGTAAGAAAAGAGTGTGGGTACCTTCCTGGCCCGCCTGCAGTCCAGACCTGTCTCCCATTGAAAAGACCCTGGACTGTTGAACGACTGAAGCGCTGCATAAAACAAGAATGGGAAAGAATTCCACTTTCAAAGCTTCAAGATCTAGTTTCCTTAGTTCCCAAACGTTTATTGAGTGTTGTTAAAAGAAAAGGTGATGTAACATAGGGGTGAACATGCCCTTTCCCAACTACTTTGGCACGTGTTGCAGCCATGAAATTCTAAGTTAATTATTATTTGCAAAAAAAAATAAAGTTTATGAGTTTGAACATCAAATATCTTGTCTTTGTAGTGCATTCAATTGAATATGGGTTGAAAATGATTTGCAAATCATTGTATTCCGTTTATATTTACATCTAACACAATTTCCCAACTCATATGGAAACGGGGTTTGTACAAGGAGAAAAGGATGTTGCTGAATAAAGTTAAAGTTAAAGTACCAATGATTGTCACACACACACACACTAGGTGTGGTGAGATTATCCTCTGTATTTTAACAAATCATTCTCACCACCTGGGAGTTGAGGGGAGCAGTGAGCAGCAGCGGTGGCCGCGCCCGGGAATAATTTTTGGTGATTTGACCCCGAATTCCAACGGGTGATGCTGAGTGCCAAGAAGGGAGGTAACGGGTCCCATTTTTATAGTCTTTGGTATGACTCGGCCGGGGTCTGAACTTACAACCTACTGATCTTAGGGAGGACACTCTAACAACTAAGTAGCAATAGACAATATGTCTAATATTGTTTTATTTCTGACAGACAGTGCAAATATGTTGACACACGTATGACGAAAAATTCTTTGTTCATCTGTCTTTGCAGCGGTGGAACTGATTCTGAGGCCGTTTGCACATACATTTTAGACATGCAAAATAAAACCCTAAATAGTGCTCACAAAATGGTGATGAGTGTTGATAAATCACATTGCGCATTCTAAATAATTATATTTGCATCTTCTCCTCCCAATAATGTGGCCGATTTGATAAGCATATATTCTGCATAGTTGGACTCCGCCGAGGCTGTCCTTTGTCACCGATTCTGTTCATAACTTTTACAGACAGAATTTTTAGGCGCAGTCAAGGCGTTGAGGGGTTCCGGTTTGGTGGCCGCGGGATTTGGTCTCTGCTTTTTGCAGATGATGTGGTCCTGACAGCTTCATCTGGCCGGGATCTTCAGTTTTCACTGGATCGGTTTGCAGCCGAGTGTGAAGCGACCGGAATGAGAATCAGCACCTCCAAGTCCAAGTCCATGGTTCTCGCCCGGAAAAGGGTGGAGGGCCATCTCCGGGTTGGGGAGGAAACCCTGCCCCAAGTGGAGGAGTTCAAGTACCTAGGACTCTTGTTCAGGAGGGGGGGAAGAGTGTATCGTGACATTGACAGGCGGATCGCTGCGGCATCTTCAGTAATGCGGACGTTGTACCGATCCGTTGTGGTGAAGAAGGAGCTGAGCCGGAAGGCAAAGCTCTCAATTTACCGGTCGATCTACGTTCCCATCCTCACCTATGGTCGTGAGCTTTTGGTCATGACCGAAAGGATAAGATCACGGGTACAAGCACCCGAAATGAGTTTCCTCCGCCAGGTGGCTGAGCTCTCCCTTAGAGATAGGGTGTGAAGCTCTGTCATCCGGGAGGAACTTAAAGTAAAGCCGCTGCTCCTCCACATCAAGAGGAGCCAGATGAGGTGGTTCGGGCATCTGGTCAGGATGCCACCCGAACGCCTCCCTACGGATGTGTTTAGGGCACGTCCAACCGGTAGGAGGCCACGGGGAAGACCCAGGACACGTTGGGAAGACTATGTCTCCCGGCTGGCCTGGGAACGCCTCGGGATCCCCCGGGAAGAGCCGGACGAACTGGCTGGGGAGATGGAAGTATGGGCTTCCCTGCTTAGGCTGTTGCCCCCGGGGCCCCGATCTCGGATAAATGGAAGAAGATGGATGGATGGATGGATATTCTGCATATTAATGAAGACAAACACACAAAATTGATTGCAAGCCTTATTCTGCCACTTAACTGATGCAATCCACTTTGCACACGTTTAGTACATCAGTTTTGTGTGTGCTGTCACGTTAGTACACGCAAATCTTTAGTAAATCAGGCGCTTAGTTGAAATTGTAGAAAACAATGTATACATAAGAGAAATGCCGGACAGACCTGGCAGGCCCAAACGCATTGCGCGGGTCTGCTGGGAACGTCTGGCAGAGTCTCCTGTCAGAGAGAGTTTCAATTCCCACCTCTGGAAGAACTTTGAACATGTCACGAGGGAGGTGCTGGACATTGAGTCCGAGTTGACCATGTTCCACACCTCTATTGTCGAGACGGCCGATTGGAGCTCTGACCACAAGGTAGTTGGTGCCTGTCGGGATCCCCCGGGAAGAGCTAGACGAAGTGGCTGGGGAGAGGGAAGTCTGGGCTTCCCTGCTTAGGCTGCTGCCCCCGTGACCCGACCTCGGATAAGCGGAAGAAGATGGATGGAGAAACAACTCCATTACTACTACTTTTATTTATATTTTTATAAGCTCAAGCATCAGTAAAAAGATCAAAAACGTCTAAGAAAGAAACGATTAAACCGCGCTCTGAGTCCAGGCTTTGCGGCCTTGGTGGAGGTCTGCAATCCACTGAGTGTTTTTGTTCCACTTTGCAAGAAACTTCCAAAACATGAGCCGGAGGGGGAAGGGAGAAGGTATAAAAATGTCCCCAGTAAAATATTAAAACTTAGGCGAGTAAGTTGAAGAGAGGACAAGATGTGGCAAAAAAAAAAAAAAAAGTCGGCGTTATAACAGATGTAAATTATTCCGTTTTACAAAGTGCAGCCAGTTTTAACAGGTGCTGCGATACCCACAACAGGACTACTTCTTTTTTGCTTCACTTGCGACAGGGAAGCTCACCTCTCCTCACACACACACGCACACAAAAGTTTTTTAAAAAAGGCAGCAGGGAGACGAGAGAACACAAGGAGGAAGATGAAGCGAGGACGGGCCATGGGGAGAGAGACAAACTGAAACAAAGATAGAGGAAGCGGGCGAGTGGGAGGGAAACAGGAAGAAGGAGATCACAGCGAAGGAGAAGAAGAGGAGCAAAAGATCATAAGAAGGAGAGAGACGCGGCATTTGCACACGAGAGGCAAAGATGGAGGAGAAGGAAGAGAGGGGAGGGGTTGGAGAGGCAGCCCGGGACCGTGGGGGACTGTCCCCATTCCAGCACCCCACGCTGAGGCGCTCCAATCCTCGACCGTGCCACTTCCCATCAGCCACGCGGGGCCAGCCTCGGCCCCCGTGACGAGTGGCGGCGCCATCTAAAGGCTGCATCCCTTCTGAATAAATTGACAGGAGAAGAAGTTTTTTTTTTTTTTTTTTTTCTTTCAAGGGGGTTGGTGAAGGCATGTTCCTTCCCCTCGCTTATTCATTTCAATTACAAGGGCCTTGTATCCCTGCAGGGGCCGGCCCGTGTCGTGTGATCCGGTGTAATGCAGCGGGCCGACACGGACGGGACACGCCGACGCAGGCATTATCTGCATATTATATGGAGCTGCTTACATTAGAGGCTACAGCGGGAGGGAGGAAAGGAGCGAGGGGTGTGGGGGGTTGGGTGATGTACTGGAGAAGTGGCGCACGCACGCACATGCACACACGCACACGGACACGCAAACACACTTGCACACAAATACATTTACGAGGGCAAACATGCAGAGAAAAAAATGCCGCAGCGTGTTATGAATACAAGCCGAGAACTCAACTGGTTGCAACTACACACACTTACCCACATGCACACACAATCACAATGACCACTTTATTAGGTACACCTATCATCCTCTAATAAAAACCATTTACTGGAAGGCTGAAAGTCCAAATACGTGCTCCAAATAGGGATGTAACAATACTTAGATTAGATTAGATAGCACTTTATTTATTCCTTCAGGAGAGTTCCTTCAGGAAAATTTAAATTTTCATTCAAGATCAGACAAAACATTACAGGGAGACAGAACAGGATCGCTGACGGGTCTGCCGGCTTCCAGCGCCCCTTACAAAAAAGATGAGATACAGGTAAACAAGTGGGAGGGATGGGAGAAAAAAATTGAAGATTAAAATAAGATAAAATAAAATAAAAAAATCGGTCTAAGCCTGGGCCCTGGAGAGGGGGTCCAGACTGAGGCCACTGGAAAAAACCAACAACTCCTCATAGCCATAGTACACATGTAAGAGGGAAACATCAAACATCAAAGAACACAAAGGACATTAAAGATATTAAAGACATTAAAGCAGCAGATACAACCAGACACTTCTACATACAGCTATTAATCCATCCATTTTCTACCACTTATTCCCTTTTTGGGGTCGCGGTGGGCGCTGGCGCCTATCTCAGCTATTAATAAAAAGTAAAAAAAAAAAAAAACATATACACTGTGGTGACCTTTGCGGTGTTCCACGCCATCGTCCACTGGGGTGGAGAGAGCATGGCCAGAGACAGGAGCAGACCCAACAAAGCAACCAAGAGAGCCGACTCTACTCTCAACCGCCAACCAACTCTCGGCCAGTGTCCAGTCTGCATGGATGAACGAGGATACGTCCAAGGAGACTGAGGTGTCAGACACCTGCTCACCCAGCAAAGACACCGCAAAGCCTCTCTGTCCCGGCGCTCAGTGCTAACTCCGCAGCCCTGTCCCCTCATCCGCATCTCCTCCAGTCTCTCCAGACAGACTCCGGTGTGGCAGAGACCCAGCAGCTGGTCTCCATGGCCTTGGATACCGCGTTAATGCTGTTTTAAAAATCTTATCAATGTTGCCTTGACGCATGACTATCAAACCAAAATGTGGCGAGTCTAGTTTTTTTCTGGCATTTTTGCTTTGGAGGGTCTGAAAATAAATTACTACTACTCCAAGAGTCCTTTGCGCAGAGCGCGACCGTAATGTAGGGGAGTGCAAGGCTGTGGCACTGTCGGGATAGCGACATTGAGGGTTCCTGGTTTGATCCCCACCTTGTACCAACTCTGTCGCGTCCGTTGTGTCCTTGAGCAAGACACACCCTTGCTCCTGCTGCGTCATGGTTGGGGCCTTGCATGGCAGCTCCCGCCATCAGTGAGTGAATGTGTGTGTGAATGTGGAAATAGTGTCAATGCGCTTTGAGTACCTTGAAGGTAGAAAAGTATAACCCATTTATCATTTAAAGTGGGGAGAAGGAGGAAACAGGAAGTGAAGTATGTTCCTCTTCATAGTAGATAAGAGGAATTGTTTTTTTTTTACAAATTCCTAAAAAACTGTTTGAGTTATGTTGCTAACAAACATACAGACAAACCCTGGCGAAAACATAACATCATAACCTGTCTGGCAGAGGTAATAAAGCACGCCACATTCGTCTTTAGTGTTCCAAGCCACAACAGGTTAAGTCAAAAGCACGCCGTGCCGAGGGAAATCACCTGCTGCACACCGAAGCTACTTTACTGTTGGCGTAACGCACTTTTTATACATTGAAATCAAAAAGGATGCTTTCGGAAGTCCGCGGGTCTCCTGGACGCAAATTTTTTATTTATTAGTTTTTTTTGACCGACCCTGCCTCCTCCGCATTTTTGTTGGAATCGATTCTGAATCGCACAACATATTCGAATCAATTTTTTTTCACACCCCTAATATATATATATATATATATGTTGTGCGATTCAGAATCGATTCCAACAAAAATGCGGAGGAGGCAGGGTCGGTCAAAAAAAACTAATAAATAAAAAATTTGCGTCCAGGAGACCCGCGGACTTCCGAAAGCATCCTTTTATATATATATATATATATATATATATATATATATATATTAGGGGTGTAACGGTACAGACACAACAAAAATGTCGGTTCGGTACATACCTCGGTTTAGAGGTCACGGTTCAGTTCATTTTCGGTACAGTAAGAAAACAACAAAATGTACATTTTTAGGTTATTTATTTACCGAATTTGTAAACAATGGCTGTATCCTTTTAACATTGGCAACGCTATAATATTTCTGCCGACGTTAATCAACAATAAACTGCCTCAAGTTGTTGCTCAGATTAAATAAAATGACAAAAATGTTCTATCTTTTACATATAAAAAGTGCAACATTAAACAGTTTCAAGTCAACTCATCATGCTTAATGTATTAATTTATTACAGCATTTGGGAAGCTTGTAGTTGATTTTTATTTTGTAAATGTTATATTTGTATCATGTGATAGCAGGGACCCTGCCATTCAAAACTAGGCTGCTACATTACTAATGATTAATGTAACTATAGCTGAAAAAATTGTACAATAGCAATAGGAGAGATTATTCATCCCTGAACACCATGGAGTTCATGTAGGCTTTATGATGCAGTTACATTTTTATATCAACTATCAAGGACAGAAAATCTTCATTTAACATCATGTCCTTTTTTGCTGTTTCAACACAGCTATATCAACACAGAAAAAGGTCAGGTTAAATAACAGACGGACAGAGCTTTGCTGTCGTAACACACACACACACACACACATGCGCTCTGAATACGCACTTCTGATTGGCTCTTATCGCTCTGAATACGCACTGCTGATTGGCTGTGACCGCTTTGCGTGTAACCAATCAGAAGATTGTGTGGGTGGGACAATGATGGGTGCTGTGTAGGAGACAGACACCGAGGCAGAACGGAGCTGAGCAGCTTGTTAAGACTTTAGCATAGGCAGCTACTTAAGATGTTTGTGTGGAAACTCATTTGGTACACCACCGAACCGGACCAAAACGAAACGGTTCAATACAAATACACGTACCGTTAGACCCCTAATATATATACATAAACACACACACACACACATATATATATATATATATATATATATATATATATATATATATATATATATATATATATATATATATATACACACACACATATACATATATACATATATATACATCAATATATATGTATGTATATATATATATATACACACATACATAAATATATATACATACGTATATATACATACATACATACATATACATACATGTGTATATATAATGATTGCATTACATCCGGAGATGCTTTCTTCTTCATTCACCTTAGGTGAATGGAGCCTTGGCCAGGAGAACTTGATATCTTCGGACGGTGTCCAGCGGTCATTGGGTGTTTCGACCCTGAACCGTAACACCCTACCGCTGGTGGGCCGGCAGTGTTGGCCAAGTCACTGCCTATCTCCTCCTCCTGGCTTCCAGCTCATCTCATCTCTCCTGCTCCATAACCAGCAAGAGGCTCTCTCCGCTGCCTCCCCCATCCTGCGGGCTGCTGTCTTTCTCTCCTTCCCTGTTATTCCCAAAGCTGTGAGCATTCTCCATACCAACTGGGCAGGGAATCCTCTGCAGCCGACCTCGACCGGGAACAGCCAGGCCTGCCATCCTTTTCCCCTGCAGTCATTTAAAAGGTCCTGGTATTTAGCACTTTTCCTTTCAAAGGCTTGGTCGCAACCTTCTTCCCATGGGACTGTGAGTTCAATGAGAATTATCTTCTTTGCCTCTTCAGACCATAGCACCACATCCGGTCTCAGGGTTGTTTGTACAACCTGGGGGAACTGCAGCCTTCCTCCCAGGTCTACCTTCATATCCCAAGACCGTGCCATTTGCAGTAGGCTCTTCCTTGCTGTTGCTGTGGTTGGTGGCTTTTATCCCTCCCTCACCAACTGGATGGATTTTGTTTTCCCTTGGGGTTGCTGTTTCTTGCATCTCTGCTGCTCCATGGTGTTAGCCAGTGTCATGAGCACCTTGTCATGACACCATCTCTATCTCCCTTGGGTGAGTGCTGTTTTACACCTTGACAGAATGTGTGCCATGGTACCCTTCTGCCCGCAAAGCTTGCACAGTGGATCCCCTCTGATGCCCCATCTGTGCAAGTTTGTTGGAGTCGGGAGTGTGTCATACACTGATCTCAGCAAGAAAGAGATGCGGAATGGTTCCAGCTTCCACAGATCTGCCCATGTGATCTTTCTCTTAGGGAGGTCCCATTTGGTCCAGGCTCCCTGGGACGCTAGTTCCACTGCTCTTGATATCCGACCTTCCTCTTCCAGGTTTCGTACTTCCTCCTGGACCATAGCTTTTCTTTCCCTGGGTTCTGCCTTACTCCATTGTTGGGCATGGGAAGTTCCAAGACCCTGTCTCCCTGTGCATGGCATCCCTATGATGTCACGTAGCCTAAATATGCTCTCAGCTTGTGCAACAGTTGTGTCAGTTGCCCACTTGCGTCCTGATCTTGTAGTGACGCCTGCGTGTCTGACTTGTTCGTCCTGGGTGTCTCTGTATGTCATTAAGACTCTGCACTTTGCTACCTTGAATTCCTCCACCACGGATGACAAGGGAAGCTGAAGCTGTCCTGATTTTATGTAGAGGCCTACTGATGTGAAGCTTGGAGGGATTCCCAGCCATTTTCTGAGGTTCTTGTTGATCTTTCTTTCCACTCCTTCTACGCGTGTCATAGGGATGTCATACACTGTCAACAGCCACATGAGTCTTGGTAGCAGTCCATGATGGTAGAGCCATATTTTAAATTTACCAGGGAGTCCTGATTTGCCAATCTTCCTCAGGCACTCCTCTGTCTGCTTCTCTGTACTGGTGATGTTGTTCCTGTCAGTAAGTGAGCTGTCAAACCACTTTCCAAGGCACTTTATAGGGTTCTCCTCAATCGATGGAATCACTTCTCCTTGCACTTGCAGTTTGAACCTGTTCGTGAATTTACCTTTCCAGATCACCATGCTCCTTGATTTTTTGGGCTTAAACTTCATTCTGGACCATGTTGCCATGTGGTCCAGAACTGTTAGCACCCGTCTCGCCTCCACATGGGTTGTGGTCGTCACGGTGAGATCGTCCATGTAACCTCTTATTGGGGGTTGTTGAATGCCTGATTCCATTGCTGGTCCTCTGGCTTCTTTCCCAGCAGCTGTTATGAGGAGGTTCATACCCATGATAAAGCGGATGGGGGAGATAGTGCATCCAGTTACGATTCCCTTTTCCAGGTTTTGCCACTGAGTTGTGAAATTGGCTGTCCTCAAACGTATCTGGATGCCCCCAAAGTAGCTGGTTATCATTCCCTTGATGTGCAGAGGGATGTGGTAATGGTCTAGTGCAGTGTGAATGAGGGCGTGAGGGATTGATCCGTAGGCGTTAGGCAGATCGAGCCAGAAAACAGTCAGGTTGCCTTTGCTTGCTTTGGCCTCCCGGATCATCTGACTGAGAACTCCGGTGTGTTCCAGGCATCCAGAGAAGCCTGGTATTCCACCTTTTTGGATAGAGGTGTCAACATATCCGTTCTCAGTCACGTATAAGGTCATCCTTTTTGCCAGTACAGAAAAGAAGATTTTACCTTCTACATTTAGAAGTGATATTGTACGGAATTGATTTATGGTTGAGGAGTTCTCTTCCTTTGGCACAAAACAGCCTTCTGCCTTCTTCCAGCATGATGGAATGGTGCCCTTTTTCCAGATTCTCCGGAACAGCATCCACAGCCTCCGAAGGAGCATCGGGCATTTTTTGTATACCTGAAAAGGTATACCACTGGGGCCCGGGGCAGATCTGGTTCTGGCCTTTTTCACCACATCCTGGATTTCCTTCCAGGATGGTTCACCGATGTTGAGCTCCTTTCTTGGTTTTTCCGAGCTGTCGATGTTATGGTTGGCACCCAGGGCCTGGTTTTTGCAGGTGTCATTATGGGTTTCCCTTAGGAACGCCTCCACATCTTCCCTAGAGCTGGTTAGCATTCCGGATTTTGCTTCACCCAGTAGTTTCCTGGTGAATCTGAAAGGGTTTTTGGTGAACTGTACTCTTCTGTTCTCCCTCTCCTTCCTCCTCTTCCGAATGTTTTCTGCTCTACGGAGTCTGCAAAGACGTTCCCGAAGTTGCCTTGTCAGATCCTTCATGCCTTCCTTTTCCTCGACAGTGGCTCTTTTGAACTGTTTGTTTAGAGTTTTGATTTCCTTCCTTAGGCGATGGATTTCTCTTTCTCTTCTGCTTGGCTGATGCGCCAATTTGGTGTAAACCTTCTTGTCCTCCATCCCAAAACGCTCCCTTGCCAGATTGTACGTTATTGTTGTGAGTGTATTGACTTTCTGTTCAGCTGTTCCTGCTAGTGCGGCTTCTAGCACTTTGTCAAGGTCTTCGTCTAGTTGGTTCCATTCTTTGGTGTCACTCATCTTGGGCCACTTAATTTGTTCTCTCGCAGGGTGGGTTTGGTTCTCTGAAGATGTATGGGGTGGATCCGGTACACCGGTATATATGTATATATACATATGTATATATACATACATATATATACATTTGTATATATACATACATACATATACGTATATACATACATACATATACGTATATACATACATACAGTACATATACATACACATTAGGGCTGCAACAACAACAGCAATTCGGATGCGCTGACGTTTTTAAAATTTTTTATTTATTTTTGTATTTATTTTTTTTCCTTAAATCTTTATTTATTAACTGCAACGTTTACAAACAGCTAAGAAACAATAATTAAAATAAGTACAAAAACAGTGCAATACAGCGCCAGGGCGGCGCTGAGGCTACGTCTCATGAGGTGGCAGTAAGCCAGCCAATGATGTGTCATGTGCAGCTCACGTGACCATGCAGTCTCATTTGCTTGGAAACATTGGAAAAATGGCGGAAAACAGTACCGATAGTTCGGCGCAGAAACATCTGGAGATTAATGCTACATTGGCGAAAAGTGTACGACCTAAGTCGTCAAAAGTGTATAAATACTTCACTTTAAACAGTGCAAAGAAGACAGTTTCCTGCAAAATGTGCAGCATGGACCTCGCGTGGCACGGAAGTACTATATCGCTTCGGGAGCACCTGAAGAGGAATCATGTTGGATCCATTGATTAAGGGAAGAACTCACGGTACGTAACTTTTTCATTCCATAGTCCGAGTACATTGATCCGTTGTGTCCGTCTCTGTGTGTTTTTAAAATGTTAACTAGGAGATTTTTTTCAGGAAGCGCAACTTTTGTGTATTAACTTTCAGAGTGTTAGGAACATTTTGGAGAGTGTGACGTCTTCATTGTGTGTGTTGTTATGAGTGGCAACAGGCATTCATAAGTTCAGCTATTTTGTGAGTAACGTAAACGGTATGTCTTTGTTGCAACGCGGGGCTGATAATGTGTCTCCGGCACATCTGACTCCGTTTCGAGAGCGAAAACGCACGGTTACCAATTTGGAAATAAACGTAACAGACAGAAATATCTCAGGTTGGTTTCATAATGGATCAATGTAGCCGGGCCCAATAAAGCTATATAAATATATTGAGATTTGAGTGACGCTTTAGAACAACTAAACATTATGAATGTGCTGGAAAATGTCATGCTATTATTCAGAGGTAGCCTAAAATGAATCCTTTATTATTCACAACAGAAACGTGTACATTATCTTATCCAGTTCTGATCTGATGAGATACAGGTGTGTTATTATTGGTGTATTCTGCAACCCCAATGTCCATTTATTTAATTTAGCTTTTTTTTTTTAATGTGGTGGCGTATTTGTCTTTTACGTCAGAAATGATTAATAAAATCAACTGGGTATGTACTAAGTTACATGTAAATGATGCTACTACGTACGTTCATAATATGGTTTCTCTCAATTCAGAAAGAAACAATCCAACATTAGAGACTTGGTACAAAGGAAGGTGCGCACACCACGGCAAGCGGCTGCATTGACTGATGCTATCCTGAATATGTTGGTAACTGACATGAGGCGACTATCAATGGTGGAGGATGAAGGTTTTAGACAAATGATTCACGTCCTCAACCCTGGTTACCCTCTAACCTCGAGGACCCATTTTACCTAACTGATGTAGAGAAAGTACGAGCAGACATTCCACGCAGTGTTGACTGACATAAAAGCCACCCAGAGGACAAGTGCTCTCACTACTGATGTGTGGACAAGTGTAGCCACGGAAGCCTACCATGGCAATACATGCTATTACATTGGAGACGAATGGAACATGAAGTCAATCTGCCTTACGACCATGCTACTAGAGGAAAGACATTCAGCATCCAACATTGAAAAATGGTTGGAATGGGTAATAAAAATGTGCATGGTTTGAGAGGAAGCCAAAAATCAAACAGTGACAGTGTGGGGTCAAACTGTCACATACATATATATACATACATACATATGTATATATACATACCTTATTTCCTTGAATTGCCGCAGGACATATAGTATGCGCCTGCCTTGAATTACTGCCGAGTCAAACTCGCTTCCCAAAATAATTAACACATGCTTAGTATTACTGCCTGGTCAAACTCGTGAAATCACGAGTGACACTTCCCCTGTCATCATTTTCAAAATGGAGGAGGCTGATTTCAATACCGGTAATTTGAAATCACATAAACGGAAGAGGATTAAGAGTTATTCAGTAGGATTTAAGGTCCAACCATACATCACACTCAAATCTTTTCTGCATACCTTTGGTAAGTGCCGGAGTGAGAAGAGATTTTAAAATAATTAGCGCATGCTTACTTTTACCGCATGCCTTTGGTAAGCGCAGGAGTGAGAAGAGGTTTTAAATTAATTAGCGCCCCGGCGGCAATTCAAGGAAATACTGTAATCATTAAAGGCCTACTAAAAACCCACTACTACCGACCACGCAGTCTGATAGTTTATATATCAATGATGAAATCTTAACATTGCAACACATGCCAATACGGCCGAGTTAGTTAACTAAATTGCAATTGTATATTTTGCGCGAAGTATCCTGTTGAAAACATTGGAGTAATATGACGCGTATGATGGCGCATGCGCGTGACGTCATGGATTGTAAAGGACATTTTGATCCAGCACCGATACCAGCTATAAGTCGTCTGCATTAATCGCATAATTACACAGTGTTCTGGACATCTGTGTTGCTGAATATTTTGCAATTTGTTCAATTAATAATGGGGACGTCAAAGAAGTAAGATGTAGGTGGCAAGCAGTGTATTGCTGTCGCCTTTAGCAACACAAACAAAGCCGGTGTTTCCTTGTTTACATTCCCGAAAGCTGATGGTGAAGCTTTACTATGGACAGAGCGGTCAAGCGAACATGGTTCCCTACCAAATGTCAACCGGCAGGTTCCGGTTAGAAAATGGTGGTATTAAGTCGGTTCTTACCATAGTTATGAGCGGAGAGCTTGCGTCGTGCCTCGCCTCCTGCAGCTGCGGACTTTCTTGCCTTCTCCCAATGGCCGCCCTCGACCGTCGGATGCTTACACCGTGGAGGAGGGGGGGGGGGAAAAAATCTCAGCGCGGCTGCCTTGCCTCTTCGAGAACCGTGGCTTCCATCGAAGACACTGGCGGTCATCGTCTGCTACTTCCGATACAGGCAAGGCTTTTTTATTAGCGACCAAAAGATGCGAACTTTATCGTGCATGTTCTCTACTAAATCCTTTCAGCAAAAATATGGCAATATTGCGAAATGATCAAGTCTGAAACATAAAATGGACCTGCTATCCCTTTTATAAATAAGAAAATCTCATTTCAGTACGCCTTAACTTTGGAATTTGATGCCAGTGGCACCTGACAAAGAAGTTGGGAAAGGTAGCAATAAATACTGATAAAGTTGAGGAAAGCTTATCAAACACTTATTTGGAACATCCCACAGGTGAGCAGGCTAATAGGAAATGGGTTGGTGACATGATTGGGTATAAAAACAACTTCCCACAAGAAAGGATGGGGCGAGGTACACCCCTTTGTCCACAACTGCGTGAGCAAATAGTCAAACAGTTTAAGAACCACGTTTCTCAAAGTGCAATTGCAAGAAATTTAAAAATGTCAACATCTACGGTTTATAATATCATCAAAAGGTTCAGAGAATCTGGAGAAATCCCTCCACGTAAGTGGCATGGCCGGAAACCAACATTGAATAAAAGTGACTTTCAATCCCTAAGATGGCACAGTATCAAAAACCGACATCAATTTATGAAGGATATCACCACATGGGCTCAGGAACACTTCAGAAAACCACTGTCACTAAATACAGTTTGTCGCTAAATCTGTAAGTGAAAGTTAAAGCTCGACTATACAAAGCGAAAGCCATTCATCAACAACATCCAGAAACGCCACCGGCTTCTCTGGGCCCGAGATCATCTGAGATGGACTGACGCAATGTTCCCGAATGTTTATTGAGTGTTGTTAAAAGAAAAGGTGATGTAACACAGTGGTGAACATGCCCTTTCCCAACTACTTTGGCATGTGTTGCGGCCATGAAATTCTAAGTTAATTATTATTTGCAAAAAAGAAAAAAAGGTTATGAGTTTGAACATCAAATATCTTGTCCTTGTAGTGCATTCAAATGAATACGGGTTGAAAAGGATTTGCAAATCATTGTATTCTGTTTTAATTTACATCCAACACAATTTCCCAAATCATATGGAAACGGGGTTTGTACATACATATACATACATATATATATATATACATATATATATATATATATATATATATATATATATATATATATATATATATATATATATATATATATATATATACGTATATATACAGTATATATATACATATATATATATATATATATATATATAAATACATATATATATATATACACACACACATATATATATCTATATACACATATATATGTATATATATGTGTATATATATATACATACATACATACACATACATATATATACATACATCTACATATTTATACATACATACATACATATGCATATACATATATATATATATATATATATTAATACACATACATATATAAATATACACATACATACATACATATCTCTATATATATATACACACACACACACATGTATATACACATATATATACACATCTATATATACATACACACATATTATATACATATATATATATATATATATATATATATATATATATATACACACACACACATATTGATTGATACTTGTATTAGTAGATTGCACAGTTCAGTACATATTCTGTACAATTGACCACTAAGTGGTAACACCCGAATAAGTTTTTCAACTTGTTTAAGTCGGGGTCCACGTTAATCAATTCATGGTAATATACACATATATATACATATATAACACACATATAATATATATATATATATATATATGTATATATATATATATATATATATTTTCGGTGCTGGAAACAGCATCTCCAGCACCAAAAATCAAGTTGAAGAATGGTTGAAAAGGATTGACAAGTCTGGTCTGCCTGGGAAATACAAGTGCTGAATCTACCAGCATGGCCTAGTCCAAGGACTCATGTGGCTTCTCACCATGTACGAAGTGAAGATTACAACAGTTGAAGGGTTGGAGAGGAAGTTCAACAAGCACCTTCGTAAATGGTTGGTAATACCCTTGAGCTTTACATCTACGGGGCTCTACATAAGGTCGGGTCAGATCCAGCTCCCCCTGTCTTCAGTTCTGGAGGAGTTTAAAGTCGCAAAATGCAGACTTTCCCTGATGTATAGGGACTCCCAAGATCGACTGATTAGGGAAGCTGGAATAAGAACAAGATCTGGTAGGAAGTGGGCCGCCAGCACTGCTATTATCCAGGCAGAATCATCTCTCAGGACCAAAGATACCATCGGAAGCCTCTGCACTGGAAGACAGGGTCTAGGAACATCACATTTCCAGCAGTGGTCCAAGTCCACTTCCAGGGAAAAGAGGACCATGATTCAGGATGAAGTTCGAAACCTTGAGGAAGAAGGAAGAAGAGCTAAAGCCATCGAGCTCGCAACCCAAGGTGCCTGGACAAGGTGGAACCTTCCCAAGAGGAACGTGAAGTGGAGTGAACTGTGGAGGCTGGAGCCGTTTCGTATCTCGTTTCTGCTTCGAGCAGTTTACGACACCCTGCCGACCCCAGTCAATTCGCATAGGTGGGGAATGAGGGAGGACTCGCTGTGCAGGTTGTGTGTCGGTAAAGGAACTATGGCACACATTTTTTCTGGGTGCAAAACAGCATTGACCCAGGGAAGATACAGGTGGTGCCATGACAAGGTGTTGGCAATGCTCGCTGACATCTTGGAGCAAGAGAGGAGAAAGAAACACCCAGCCAAAACTAAGCCATTGCTGAGCACCATCACCTTCGTGAAAGAGGGTCATGGCTGATGACAGTGGTTGTCAAGGATTCCCTGCTCAATCTGTGTGGAATCTGATGACAAAGGTCAGATTGAGAGGTCACTTGAGGAAAACAGCCGTTCGTAGGCTGGGAGAAGCGGTAGAGAGAGCCTCCTGTTGGCTCTGGCATAAAAGAGAGGACAATAGCTGGAAGTTTGGATGAGAGGAGCAGTAATCTGGCCAATCACTGCTGACCCACCAACCGGAGAGTGTTGTGGTTAAGGGTCGAAACACTCAGTGAATGTTGGGGACCACTTGATGACCTCTTGTCCAGGCCAAAGCTTTATCCGTTAGAAATGGATTATAATAGCATCTTTGATGTATTTGCAAACTGAACTCCCAGGGCAACCAGTGACTTACAGGAAAGTCTGGATGACAACCGAGAAAGGTCGGTGACGCTGGAGAGACAGCTGACCTCCAGGAAAGACTGGTGGGGTAACAGGGGCAAGCAACTCCTGTTGCCGCACTCGCAAGAGGGCACCAAGCTAGCTACAGAACGTACAAATAAGCAATACCCCCAGAGTCTCCCGAGAGTGGGGGGAGGATGAGAGACTCCCTAGGACAGATTCAACGGCAACGACAAGGACAGTGACACGGACACAAAGAAGGCTCAAACAAACCACCGTGACTGGGGAGGCATGGGAAGTGAAATGCAATTGCGAAAATATATGCAAAGGTGCAAAAGGGCTCAAAATACACCAGAGCAAGGCCAAGTGTGGACAGGGATGGACACATGCACACCGCTCAGACGAACAGTCTGGTGAAACGCAGGAGAACCCTAGGCAGGAAGCAAACCATAGTCCTAGAGATCTCTCAGTGCGTGCAATCCTCCAAAACCCCACAAGGACAACCTCAAATGCCATCCAAGAAAGCCCACCCCAGCCAACAAAGGAAAGAATCAAATGGCCTAAGATGAGTGAGACCAAGTAGTGGTCCATGCTCTATGAAGATCTGGAAATGGTGCTTGAAATGATTCAAGCAGGTTCAGTAGAAAGGAAGGTGGATTCACTCACAGCCATCACCTACAACGTGGCAAAAGAACAGTTTGGAACAGTTCCAAGGAGAGAGAACAAAGCCAGACCAGAAAAGCAGGAAAACAGAACAGAAAGAAAGATCAAACAACTTTGGAAGAAGATTAAAACCCTGAAAAAGCAGTTCAAATTGGCAAACAAGGAAGAAACGGAAGGTATAAAAGAATTGACAGCCAGCCTCCGCGAGCAGCTCATCAGGCTGAGAAGAGCTGGAGGGCAAAGGCAAAGGCGGAAAGGGCAGGAAGCTGCACGAGCCCAGTTCATAAAAGACCCCTATCGCTTCACCAAGTCACTTTTGGGAGAGGCGAGGTCAGGGACCCTACAAGTTCTAAGGAGGATGTGGAGGAGTTTGTTGAAGAGACATTTAGTGACCCTTCAAAAAACGATGCCCTACCAGAAAATCTCTGGCTTGGTACCATCAGTCCACTAATATCCTCCCTCAGCACAGAATATCCATCATGGGGAGAGGTTCCATATATGCACCCAAACACATACATATATATACACACATACATACATACATATATATACATAAACACACATATATAAATATATACACCTGGGTTGTTTGGTATACTGGTATTAACGTCAGCGACCCGTCAGCGATCCTGTTCTGTCTCCCTGTAATGTTTGTCTAAACTTGAATGGGATTGTGCTGAAAATTTTAATTTTCCTGAAGGAACTCTCCTGACGGAATAAATAAAGTACTATCTAATCTAATCTAATAAAGTACTGTGATACAGATTGATTGAAATTGCCTTTGAAAAGTACTAGCATCATTCTTTCATCTACAGTTGTGATCAAAATTATTCAACCCCCATACAATTTTGGTGTTTTAGCAAGTTGGACATTTATTCCGTGTTTTGTTTATAGTCATATCAAATAAAGATGTGTCAAATAGACAAATGCAACTTAAATTGTAACACTGCATTTTACAAAATACCAAAAAAGGACATTTTTCTTAATATCTCATTGACAAAATTATTCAACCCCCTAGTTACATGCATCTTTAGTACTTAGTAGAACACCCTTTGGCAGTAATTACATCCTTCAAACGTGATACATAACCGGACACAAGCTTCTTGCAACCATCTACAGGTATTTTAGCCCATTCCTCTTGGGTAAAGGCCTCCAGTTCATTCATATTCTTGGGCTTGCGTGCTGCAACTGCCTTCTTCAAGTCCCACCACAGGTTTTCTATAGGATTTAAGTCTGGCGACTGTGAAGGCCACTCCAGAGTCTTCCTAACCTTCTTCTGCAACCACTCTGATGTTGATTTGGAGGTATGCTTGGGATCGTTGTCCTGTTTGAAGGTCCAACGTCTCCCAAGCCTCAGCTTCGTCACTGACTTCATGACATTTGCAGCTAATATATCCTGGTAGGAAATAAAATTCATAATGCCTTGAACGCGCTGGAGATTCCCGGTACCTGAGGCAGAGAAACAACCCCAGAGCATGATTGACCCCCCACCATGCTTAACAGTAGGCAAGGTGTTCTTCTCTTTGTAAGCGTCATTTTTTCTCCTCCAGACATAACGTTGATTCATAGGCCCAAAGAGTTCCAGTTTTGTCTCATCACTCCATAGAACAGTTTCCCAAAACCTTTGGGGTTTGTCCAGATGATTTTTGGCTTACTGGAGTCTATTTTTCTTGTGCCTGGTAGTCAGAAATGGGGTGCGTCTGGGAGTTCTGGCATGGAGGCCTTCATCTCGTAGTACGCGCCTTATTGTCTGGGACGAAACCTGCGTTCCCCCCTCTGCAATGTCCTGTTGTAGTTCCACAGCTGTTACCCGGGGGTTTTTCACCACTGTACACTTCAAATACCGGACAGCAGTTGCACACAGCATCCTCTTTCTACCACGCCCAGGTAGGGTTTCCACTGTGCCTTTAGCTTTAAACTTGCGAATTATGCTCCCAACTGTGTCTCTTGGAATGTGTAATGTCTTTGCTATTTTCTTATATCCATATCCTTTCTTATGAAGAGAAATTACCTCCTCTCTTGACTTCTTTGACCACTCCCTGGACTTCACCATGTTGCAAATACACCATTGACCATCTACAAGAAGCTGAGGGTCACAGTCTTTTTCAGTTTAATTGTTGCTCCTTATGGTTCTAATCACATCTACAGGCGTTTTCGACACCTGATTTAAAAGACCCTATTCAAATTCTGTTCTTAGGAGTTATGATCTTCAAGGGGTTGAATAATTTTGTCAATGAGATATTAAGAAAAATGTCCTTTTTTGGTATTTTGTAAAATACAGTGTTACAATTTGAGTCGCATTTGTCTATTTGACACATCTTTATTTGATATGACTATAAACAAAATACGGAATAAATGTCCAACTTGCTAAAAGACCAAAATTGTGTGGGGGTTGAATAATTTTGATCACAACTGTAAGTGCCAATGTGGGGCGGTGACCACAGAGCCGAGGCGCAGAATGTCGAGTGTGTCATAACGCACACACAAAGTGCATACAAGCAATAACATTTTGGAGAGGAGGAATGGCAAAAAACGACAATTCTACTGGTTAATAAAGAGGGTGTGTGAAGCGCAATATGGAGGTATTTGGGCTTCAAAATAACAACAAAGGTGACGCTTTAAACAAAGAAGCAACGCGCTTCAAGTGTTGCCTTATAACACGCCTCGCCAAATGTGGCAATTAGTATTGCCACCAAGCTCTCCATTCCAGTCAGATTCGAGGTCGCCGATTCGTGTCAATCTGGTTGCTTTATTATTAGTTTTGCAGGACACAACCGAACCCGTTCGTCACTGTAATGCGGTGTGCACTCGCTATCTCTCTCTCTCTCTCGTTACTCTCCAACTCACTCACTGACATCACTCAGACAACACGTTGCTATCCTCTTAAACAAACATCTACAACACTTACAAGTTAACAGCTCCCCTGCTGTGTACATGTAGATACTGTATGTATGCTGCTTGACTTGATGCCAAATATTAGCAGAGTTAAGACCGCCCATCTAACGTCAACTAGTGCAATTAAAATGACTGAATTTGGTAACAAATTGCTACAATTTGTGTTTTATCTTTACCAAATGTGTTTTACCTTCTCCATGGCTAATCTGTGCATATTTCTCCATAGTTTTGTTTTTAGTACTTACTAATACCAAATTTTTCGAACTATAAAATGCACTTTAAATCCTTTAATTTTCTCAAAAATCGACAGTGTGTCTTATAACCTGGTGAACCTAATGCACCGAATAATTCTGGTTGTGCTTACCGACCTCGAAGCAATTTTTTATGGTACATGGTGTAATGGTAAGTGTGACCAGTAGATGGCAGTCATACATAAGAGATATGTGTAGTTGTAGCAATATGAAGCCAGTAAACAACACCAAAACTTTAAATGTGCCATTGAAAAAAAACTTTACACATGACATTCAAAAATCTGTTAAAATGTTTAAGTATGACTATGAAGCCGCACCGCTTGATGGATTGTCGGCCCATTACACCCTCTGCTATTGCCAATTCTAATACAAAGTAGTGTAAAGTTTAATCTTAAATCTCGCTAGGGAAGAGCTAAAAACTACCAGTGTAGCGGGTAAACATAATTCACCCATGGAACTTTAGTTATTAAAGGTTTCCGGTTGGACGTTTTTTCACGGGACACATTTCGGGCGATGTTGCACTGGTGAGCCACTGATGAGAAGATGCTGCTCCGTTGTTCATATAAGTAAAATCTGAATGTCATTACAACAGTTTTTTTGACACTTTTTCAACTACCGTCCTTGCACGCCACACCACTACAACAAAGATGACTGGGAGAAGACGCTGGCAAAGGTGGGCCACGTATATAAGACTGCCCACAAAACGGCGCATCCTGAAGGGACTGTCAGAAAGCGACTTAAAGATGGTCTGTAAAACATATTTTATGCAACATTTTGACCAAAGAACCACCATTACATGTTATGTAGACCACAAGGAAGTGTTTTAAATTTAGAAAAAATCCTAATATGACCCCTTTAATGCGCCTTATAATTTGGTGCGCCTTTTGTATGAGAAACAACCTGAATAGACCCGCTCATCTGCAGTGTGCCTTATAAGCAAGTGCGCCCTATGGTCCAGAAAATTAGGTAATTGTTTCTTAAAGCACATACCAGGATTGGCAACCATAAATCATAAAGTATTTAATAAAGCTTCTTTTTTTATTATAGTCTAACCTAATCCATGATTATGGCAGACTGTATGTTATATGGAAAATTGTAAATTGTTATTTGAGTGCAACAAGAAAAGCCCAATGTGTTGAATATCCTTAAATGTATATTTCAACCTTCTAAAATTGTTCTTTAAATGCAATAGGAATCATATGTTTAATGTAGTGTAAGATTCATCACAGTAGGTATGATGTTCTTGGGATGCAACTCAGTATTCTTCTTCCTCCAAACACGACAAATTGAGTTTACACTAAAATGGATACATGGATGATACAGCAGAGGATTGGGAGAATGTCATGTGGTCAGATGAAACCAAAATAGAACTTTTTGGTATAAACTCAACTCGTCGTGTTTGGGGAAGAAGAATACTGAGTTGCATCCCAAGAACACCGCACCTACTGTGAAGCATGGGGGTGGAAACATCATGCTTTGGGGCTGTTTTTCTGCTAAGGGGACATGACGATTGATCCGTGTTAAGGAAAGAATGAATGGGGCCATGTATCGTGAAATTTTGAGCCAAAACCTCCTTCCATCAGTGAGAGCTTTGAATGGTTGACGAAATACTTATTTTCCACCATAATTAACAAATAAATTCTTTAAATTCCTACAATGTGAATTCCTGGAGTTTTTTTTCACATTCTGTCTCTCACAGTTGAAGTGTACCTATGATGAAAATTACAGACCTCTGTCATCATTTTAAGTGGGAGAACTTGCACAATCGGTGGCTGACTAAATACTTTTTTGTCCCACTGTATATATATATATATATATGTATATATATATATATATATAAACGGAATATGATGATTTGCAAATCATTTTCAACCCATATTCAGTTGAATATGCTACAAAGACAACATATTTGATGTTCAAACTGATAAAAGAAATGTTTTTTTGCAAATAATCATTAACTTTAGAATTTGATGCCAGCAACACGTGACAAAGAAGTTGGGAAAGGTGGCAATAAATACTGATAAAGTTGAGGAATGCTCATCAAACACTTATTTGGAACATCCCGCAGGTGTGCAGTCTAATTGGGAACAGGTGGATGCCATGATTGGGTATAAAAACAGCTTCCCTGAAATGCTAAGTCATTCAAAAACAAGGATGGGGCGAGGGTCACAGATTTGTAGGCAAATAGTCGAACAGTTTTAGAACAACATTTCTCAACGAGCTATTGCAAGGAATTTAGGGATTTTACCATCTACGGTCCGTAAAATCATCAAAAGGTTCAGAGAATCTGAAGAAATCACTGCAAGTAAGCAATGATATTATGGACCGTTGAGCCCTCAGGCGGTACTGCATCAAAAACCGACATCAGTGTGTAAAGGATATTACCAAATTGGCTCAGGAACACTTCATAAAACCACTGTCAGTAACGACAGTTGGTCGCCACATCTGTAACTGCAAATTAAAACTCTAATATGCAAAGCAAAAGCTATTTATCAACAACACAAAGGAACGCCGACGGCTTTGCTGGGCCAAAGCTCATCTAAGATGGACTGATGCAAAGTGGAAAAGTGTTCTGTGGTCTGACGAGTCCACATTTCAAATTATATTTGGAAACTGTGGACGTGGTGTCCTCCGGAACAAAGAGGAAAATAACCATCCAGATTGTTGTAGGCGCGAAGTTAAAAAGCCAGCATCTGTGATGGTATGGAGGTGCATTACTGCCCAAGGTATGGGTAACTTACACATCTGTGAAGGTACCATTAATGCTGAAAGGTCCATACAGGTTTTGGAGCAACATACGTTGTCATCCAAGCAACGTTATCATGGACGCTCCTGCTTATTTCAGCAAAACAATGCCAAGCCACGTGTTACAACAGCGTGGCTTCGTAGTAAAAGAGTGCGGGTACTTTCCTGGCCCTCCTGCAGTCCAGACATGGCTCCCATCGAAAATGTGTGACGTATTATGAAACGTAAAAATTGACAAACATGCGTCCATGATAACGTAACACAGTGGTGAACATGCCCTTTCCCAACTACTTTGGCACGTGATGCAGCCATGAAATTCTAAGTTTATTATTATTTGCAAAAAAAAAATCAAGTTTATGAGTTTTAACCTCAAATATCTTGTCTTTGTAGTGCATTCAACGGAATATGGGTTGAAAAAGATTTGCAAATCATTGTATTCCGTTTATATGTATATCTAACACAATTTCCCAACTCATATGGAAACGGGGTTTATATATATATATATAAATATATATATATATATATCCATCCATCCATTTTTTACCGCTTATTCCCTTTTGGGGTTGCGGGGGGCGCTGGCGCCTATCTCAGCTACAATCGGGCGGAAGGCGGGGTACACCCTGGACAAGTCCCCACCTCATCACAGGGCCAACACAGATAGACAGACAACATTCACACTCACATTCACACACTAGGGCCAATTTAGTGTTGCCAATATATATACATACACACAAACACAAATACATACACATATATATAAGGAACACATTACTGTCATGCAGTACTGACCAGAACATTGGGTACACCTGCACAGGTTAATGAGTGTAGATAGAGCTGTCATTCAAATTTAAAGGGTTGTTTCTAACCTTTTGACCCCCTCATGCAGCTGATTAGGCAATCAAACTTAACCACAACCACAATAATAAGTGTGATAAAATAAAACAAAAAATGAGCATTGTCCGTGTAATATCAGTATTTTTGATGCAGCTTCTGTTTCAGAGCTTATTAAACTGTGCAGGTGTTTCAAATAAAGTGGCCATTGTGCAATAAAATGTATGCAGTAGATGGGGGTGGGAGGAATAAAATATATATTTTTTAGTTCCTACCTGATGTCTTTAACTTCTTATAATCTTTAGTTCAATTCCAGTGGGGCGAAGAAAAGGGCTTTTTGTAGAAAGAGACTTCCTTTTGAGAAATGTATCTCTTTGTGCAAGTGCAGAATGTGTTTTATTTGTATTTATGCATATGAATAGCATACGCTGAATGCCAATGATTAGATGGCTTAAGTTCCTCTTCAGAGTTCATATCCTCCATAAAACTGTCCAATTATGTGTTCATGAGCTGAGGGGAGGATATGCTGCGCAAGTGTGCCAAAGCATGCCCAACAGTGCCCCCTAGCACATGGACGCAACCACTCAGCGCTTTTATTTTCCCCACTTTCCGCGTCCATCCAGGCACTGGAAAAAAAAAATGTGTCTTTTTTTTTTGAGCCTCAACTGCTGAATGTTACTCTGCAAAAAAACTGTGAGAATCTTTGGTTTGTGTACCAATCTTGCTGCTACTAATTATTCTCTGTGAATCCGCACGCGCAAACACACACACGCACAAAATTTCCAGCCGAGCACATAATATGCATACCTTGTCAGTGGTGCAGTATAATACCTCACTGGGAGCGAGTGAGTAATTTTTCGCTGTGTGACTTCCGCGTCTGAGCAGGGGAGTTATGCGGCGGCTGATAACTGCCAAAATAACAGCAGATAATTAGGCCCTTTAGAGCAAGGGGGTGTCTCTTAACAAAGGCACCTGCGTTTCCTGCGGTGGTTCGCCGCGCACCCCGAGTGATTGTCATTTTTAATCTTGTGCTCCCGCTGAGACTTTGTCGGTGGCGGCCTTGTTTGTAAGGTGGATGAGGTACCTGCACGTGGTGGAGGAGAGGGTTGGGTGTACATGTTGTACTTATGTGTGCACACCTATGCTGCAACCCGATGGAAGATGTTTGTTGACTACATGTTCAAGTACAAACCCCGTTTCCATATGAGTTGGGAAATTGTGTTAGATGTAAATATAAACGGAATACAATAATCTGCAAATCCTTTTCAACCCATATTCAGTTGAATGCACTACAAATACAAGATATTTAATGTTCAAACTCATAAACTTATTTTGTTTTGCAAATAATAATGAACTTATAATTTCATGGCTGCAACATGTGCCAAAGTAGTTGGGAAAGGACATGTTCACCACTGTGTGACATCACCTTTTCTTTTAACAACACTCAAATGTTTGGGAAATCCATCCATCCATCCATTTTCTACCGCTTATTCCCTTTGGGGTCGCGGGGGGCGCTGGCGCCTATCTCAGCTACAATCGGGCGGAAGGCGGGGAATGAAGAAACTAATTGTTGAAGCTTTGAAAGTGGAATTCTTTCCCATTCTTGTTTTATGTAGAGCTTCATTCGTTCAACAGTCCGGGGTCCAAGCTGTGGTATTTTACGCTTCATAATGCGCCACACATTTTCGATGGGAGACAGGTTTGGGCTGCAGGTGGGCCAGGAAAGTACCGGCACTCTTTTTTTACGAAGCCACGCTGTTGTAACACTTGTATAGCTGAAATAAGCAGGGGCGTCCATGATAACGTTGCTTGGATGACAACATATGTTGCTCCAAAACCTGTATGGACCTTTCAGCATTAATGGTGGCTTCACAGATGTGTAAGTTACCAATGCCTTGGGCACTAATACACCCCCATACCATCACAAATGCTGGCTTTTGAACTTTGCGCCCATAACAATCCGAATGGTTATTTTCCTCTTTGTTCTGAAGGACACCACGTCCTCTGTTTCTAAATATAATTTGAAATGTGGACTCGTCAGACCACAGACCACTTTTCCACTTTGCATCAGTCCATCTTAGATGAGCTCCGGCCCAGCCAAGCCAGCGGCGTTTCAGGATATTGTTGATAAATGGGTTTGGCTTTGCATAGTAGAGTTTTAACTTGCACTTACAGATGTAGCGATCAACTGTAGTTACTGACAGTGGTTTTATGAAGTGTTCCTGAGCCTATGTGGTGATATCCTTTACACACTGATGTCGGTGTTTGATGCAGTACCGCCTGAGGGATCAAAAATCCATAATATTATCGCTTAAGTGCAGCGATTTCTCCAGATTCTCTGAACTTTTTGATGATTTTACGGACCGTAGAGGGTAAAATCCCTAAATTCCTTGCAATAGCTCGTTGAGAAATGTTGTTCTAAAACTTTTCGACAAATTGCTTACAAAGTGGTGACCCTCACCCCATCCTTGTTTGTGAATTACTTAGCATTTCATGGAAGCTGTTTTTATACCCAATCATGGCACCCACCTGTTCCCAATTAGCCTGCACAACTGTGGGATGTTCCATTTAAGTGTTTGATGAGCATTCCTCAACTTTATCAGTATTTATTGCCACCTTTCCCAATTTCTTTGTCACGTTTTGCTGGCATCAAATTCTAAAGTTCAATCAATCAATCAATCAATCAATGATTATTTATATAGCCCTGAAACACTAGTGTCTCAAAGGGATGCACAAAACACGACACAAACCATGACATCCTCGGTAATTAAAGTTAACGATTATTTGAAAAAAAAAAAAATCTTTATCAGTTTTGAACATCAAACATGTTGTCTTTGTAGCATATTCAACTGAATATGAGTTGAAAATGATTTGCAAATCATAGTATTCCGTTTATATTTACATCTAACACAATTTCCCATCTCATATGGAAACAGGGTTTGTACATCAGAATTACCCTACATGGGTAACTGCAACTTGTGGGGAATTTTGCCTCTCGTTGACCATTATGAAAGACATGACAATGAGTGTTATTTTTTTTAATTTTAAATATTAAACATGATCAAAAGTTTGTTTACAATAGAGCTTATGGGAGCCGCACTATTCCGCCTATAAAGCCCTTCAAAACACATCCAAACACCTTCATAGAGGTTTTATATACATGATGTGTAATGTACTTACAGGCACATTTATAATAACATTTAATATTAACGTATTGTGATCACATTAAGCATACGCGGCATATTAATTTAAAAAACGGATCACGACGTTTGCTTTTTTTTTCTTTATTACTGATTATTACTCACGGCAGACTTTAAGAGAGCCAACAAACATAATAAAACATCACTTACAGTGCAAGGTCTGATGTCAGTGGGAGGCTAACTGCGAGAATCTTGTTATATTCTCATTTAGGTGAAGAATGTCTCATAATCCTCACAAAGAAACAGGGTGGGGAAGCAGGGCGAGGATCAAAGTAAGTGTTAAAATCCGAACGATAGTCACAAACACACACAAATTATCTTCTGCATTTGACCCATCCCCTTGTTTATCCCCCAAGAAGAGAGGGGAGCAGTGAGCAGCAGCGGTGGCCGCGCTCGGGACTCATTAGATGAGTTAACCCCCAATTCCAACCCTTGATGCTGAGTGCCAAGCAGGGAGGCATTGGGCCCTATTTTTATAGTCTTTGGTATGACTTGGCCGGGGTTTGAACTCACGACCTTCCAGTCTCAGTGTAGACACCCTAACCACAAGGCCACTGAGCAGGTTCTAAAAATAAAAATAAAAAAGACTAAGCGTCTTTTCGTGTCGTTCTGGCCATTTCCGAGTCCTAAATGGCTGTCAAATTGTCCCAACTTGTTGGAAAATACCTACTCAGACTTCTTCTGTCCAGGTGAGAGGCATAATTTATGATCTAGAACAGTGGATCTTAACCTGGGTTCGATCTAACCCTAGGGGGTTGGTGAGTCAGCCTCAGGGGTTCGATGGAGCCTCCGCCGCAGAGGTCAAGACACACCCGACTCATCGTGTAAATAAAAACTTATCCCTATCGGCGTATCATGGAAAAGGCAACAGCAGAAGTCACACTGATATGCAGGTGTGTAATTTGTTGTGAGTTCATGAACGGTGTTGGTTTTGTTCTTTGAACAAGGTGATGTTCATTTACGGTTGATTTTGGGCACCAGTAAAAAAAACATAACTTTGTCTTGAATTTGAAAAAAAATAAATATTTAATTTTTCACTAAAGAAAGGTTCGGTGAATGCGCGTATGAAACTGGTGGAGTTCGGTACCTCCAACAAGGTTAAGAACCACTGATATAGAATAAACTTACGTGGAGCAAGGAAGCGAGGAAGCAGCAGACCACTTAATGAAGTAGACATAGTGCCGCTATAAATACAAACCCTGTTTCCATATGAGTTGGGGAATTGTGTTGGATGTAAATATAAACGGAATACAATGATTTGCAAATCATTTTCAACCCATATTCAGTTGAATATGCCACAAAGACAAAATATTTGATGTTCAGACTGGTAAATAATTTTTTTTTGCAAATAATCATTAACTTCAGAATTTGATGCCAGCAACATGTGACAAAGAAGTTGGGAAAGGTGGCAATAAACACTGATAAAGTTGAGGAATGCTCATCTAAAACTTATCTGGAACATCCCACAGGTGTGCAGGCTAATTGGCAACAGTTGGGTGCCATGATTGGGTTTAAAAGCAGCTTCCATGAAATGCTAAGTAATTCACAAACAAGAATGGGGTGAGGGTCACTACTTTGTAAGCAAATTGTCGAAGAGTTTTAGAACAACATTTCTCAACGAGCTGTTGCAAATGATTTAGGGATTTTACCATCTACAGTCCGTAAAATCATCAAAAAGTTCAGAGAATCTGGAGAAATCACTGCACGTAAGCGAAGATATTACGGACTTTTGATCCCTCAGGCGGTACTGCATCAAAAACTGACAGTGTGTAAAGGATATCACCACAGGGGCTCAGGAACACTTCATAAAACCCCTGTCAGTAACTACAGTTGGTCACTACATCTGCAAGTGCAAGTTAAAACTCTACTATGCAAAGCCAAACCCATTTATCAACAATATCCTGAAACGCCGCCGGCTTGGCTGGGCCGGAGCTCACCTAAGATGGACTGATGCAAAGTGGAAAAGTGTTCTGTGGTTTGACGAGTCCACATTTCAATTTATATTTGAAAACAGAGGACGTGGTGTCCTCCAGAACAAAGAGGAAAATAACCATTCGGATTGTTATAGGCACAAAGTTCAAAAGACAGCATCTGTGATGGTATGGGGGTGTATTAGTGCCCAAGGCAAGGGTAACTTACACATCTGTGAAGACAACATTAATGCTGAAAGGTACATACAGGTTTTGGAGCAACATATGTTGTCATCCAAGCAACATTATCATGGACATCCCTGCTTATTTCAGCAAGACAAGTGTTACAACAGTGTGGCTTCGTAAAAAATGAGTGCGGGTACTTTCCTGTCCCGCCTGCAGTCCAGACCTGTCTCCCATCGGAAATGTGTGTAGCATTATGAAGCGTGAAATACGACAGCGTAGACCCCGGACTGTTGAACGACTGAAACTCTACATAAAACAAGGATGGGAAATAATTCCACTTTCAAAGCTTCAACAATTAGTTTCTTCAGTTCCCAAACGTTTATTGAGTGTTGTTAAAAGAAAAGGTGATGTGACACAGTGGTGAACATGTCCTTTACCAACTTGCAGCCATGAAATTCTAAGTTAAATAATATTTGCAAAAAAAAATTAAGTTTATGAGTTTGAACATCAAATGTCTTTTCTTTGTAGTGCATTCAAATGGATATGGGTTGAAAAGGATTTGCAAATCATTATATTCCATTTATATTTACATCCAACACAATTCCCCAACTCATATGGAAACGGGGTTTGTAGTTTGTCTGTGTTAGAGCTTATAGTAAAAATATCACTAATATTTGGTTAATATTCAAGTCACAAATTGTAAATGGAGTATTGTTGGATGTTTTTGGATGGTTATTTATTTGATATTATGGACGAAATAGAGGAGCTCCCCTTTATTCATGTTTAATGTTTAGAATGGATTAAAAAAAAAATGATATCTGTCGTCATGTCTATCATAATGATTCTGATCGATAGGCAAAATAGAAATAAAAAATGCAGTTCCAAAAAAATAAATACTTGTCCTCGCTAAAGGAACGCATGAGCTGGGGCTTATCCTAGCGAACTTCAGGCAAGAGGCTGCAAAAATCAGAGCACAAATAGACAAGCATTCAGATTTACACTCACATTTAAGGACAATATAAAATCTCCAATGGGCCTAATATGCATATTTTTTAAATACGGCGAAGAAGACTTAGTACCTGGAGGAAACCCACACACGCAGGCACATGCAAACCACACAAACATGCCCAATGCCTCATCAGAGATTCTCTTTACTGTGCAGCCAACATGCTAACCACTCGGTCACCATGCAGGTCGAAGTAGACGTTGAGCTGGCAGTTTTCCCACTTGAGATGTACGTTTGTAGTATCAAAGCCTGTGTGACAAGGTGCCACTTATTAAGGCTGCACAATTAATCAAGTTTTAATCATAATTTTAGCTGCCACGATTAAAAGAGGGTGATGCTTGGCGAAATTAAAAATAATTAACATTTAAGAAGCAAGCTCTACATCATATCAAAACGAAAACTTTCAAAACTGCAGCAGCAGAGGATATCCCTTTGAAGAGCACGCCCGTCCACACCAGAAGTAATTGTGTATGCACACAAAACGCTATCACCACACCAAACTTAAACATCAACAATATTATTGACATTAACATTCACAAACATTTCCCGAGTTTGCTCCGTTTCATTTCATTTCACTTGTTCACCTTTGTGGAGTCCCAGCGTGCGTTTATGACCACACTTATGTCAGGTGTGGACAAACAGAGTCCCAGTGACGTGCAGTGAGGTTCATGGCTGGTGAGGCACTGACTTCATCACAGTCAGATTTATAAACATATGAACCCTAAAGAGTATCTTATTCACCATTTGATTGGCAGCAGATAACGGGTTATGTTTAAAAGCTCATACCAGCATTCTTTACACATACAAAGTGTAGCACACAAAAAAGCACATTTAATAAAAAAAACACATTATTATGGTCTTACCTTTTCTTATAAATGAAGTCCATGCGCCGCTCCTTCTGAACAAAAGCATCGATAACTTGTTTATAGAAGTCTTCCTTATCTTTCCTCAGTTTTAAAAGTATCTCTGTCTTGATGGAGATCACTGTCTGAAGCACGCCTTATAGCTCCGGCATTGGTCTTCCTTTAATTATTACCTCCTGCTTTGATTGAAAGTCCAGTTTAGAAAACTGTTTTATTTTAGATATGTAATCATCCATGTTAAAAGTCCAGGGGAGAGGAAAAAATAAACGATCCTGCGTTTGACTTGCTAACTGTAGTTTGTTGTCACTTATTCTGCAGCCGAGTAATCACAAGAATGATTCCTGTGATCACTAGCGCCCTCTATCACCATGAGGCGGGAGAGCAGGTGCCTCACACAGTGCGTCTTCGCAGCAGTTTTATGATTGCCCAGCACAAGAAATACGTTACACACATACAGTTGTTGACAAAATACACTGTACATTATATACCTCAGCTAACTAAACTATGGAAATGTATAATATAATTCATATAGCAATACGGTCTCACTGCACAGCACCCAGCAGTTAGCCGAGTCATTGCGCAATCCATGGTGAGGCTCAACTGGCTGCTAACTCACCTCAAGTCTCTTCTCAGTATTTGAACGGCAAATGTGAAAATTCAGCGATTTTGAATAAAAATAATCTAAAACTGGTGAAGTTAAATGGAAAATAACTTTATAAAGTATAATCACTGGATACATATAACAATTACATTTTTTTTTTCTTTTTTCTTTTTTTTCTTTCCACGATGGCGCGTGAGGCACTGCCTCACCTACCTCCCCTGACTGCACGTCACTGCAGAATCCCAACCAAAAAGCATACCGCCGAGGAGAAAATAACACTCTTACAGAGTGTTAAAGACATGAGGATACATGTGTAGGGAATGTTTCCAAAACTTATGTCTTGTCCTTTGTTTACTGGGATGGTCACTCATCCATTCCATAATCATGCAGCCCTACATTTATACTGCCACGATCACAATATGCTGCGACCGGCTTCTGTGTAAAAAGCAGACGAGAGTAAATGCCAGATTTTCTATGAAAATGTTGAGGGGTGAAAAAAGGGGCAGCATTGGACCCTGATTGGTGGGTGAAGTACCGTATTTTTATAAGTCGCTCCGGAGTATAAGTCTCACCTGCCGAAAATGCATAATAAAGAAGGAAAAAAACATATATAAGTCGCACTGGAGTACAAGTCGCATTTTTTGTGGAAATGTATTTGATAAAACCCAACACCAAGCATAGACATTTGAAAGGCAATTTAAAATAAATAAAGAAAAGTGAACAACAGGCTGAATAAGTGTACGTTATATGACACATAAATAACCAACTGAGAACATGCCTGGTACGTTAACATATTATGGTAAGACTCATTCAAATAACTATAACATGCTATTAAATTACCAAACAATCTGTCGCTCCTAATTACTAAATCCGATGAAATCGTATACGTCTAGTCTCTTACGTGAATGAGCTAAATAATATTATTTGATATTTTACGGTAATGTGTTAATAATTTTACACATAAGTCGCTCCTGAGTATAAGTCGCACCCCCGGCCAAACTATGAAAGAAGCTGCGACTTATAGTCAGAAAAATACGGTATAAGGAACCATGAAGTGAAGGTTAAAAAGGGTAGACATAGTCTTACTTCATCAAGGCTTCAATTTTTGTTTGTTAGCAGCATAATTGATATAAACCCATTTAAAAACGAAAGTTGTTGAACGACTCAAAACTTAACTAAACTTAAAACATCAGTCACAAAAAGAAAGGACATTGCAGAATGCAAACAACGAGACAAGACACAATGGCGTGGAATGTTTGTGTGTATGGTTTCATAAAACTTACACTTGATTTAACACATGGACAGTAAAATTCATCCCTGAATTTAACCAATCTAGGGTAAATGGTCTTTGGGCTAAAGAACAAACATGGATATAAAATGTTCTATGGTTTTTAACCCCAATTTGCCTGTTCTGCCTATACAAACAGGGTCTCCGCGGTGTCTTAAAAAGTCTAAAATCCAACAATATTGAATTTAGACCTAAAAATGTCCAAAATTCTCCTAAAATCTAATAAAATGGCTTAAATTAAATTCCAAAAGGTCTTTAAAATCAATTTACATTATCCATCCATCTTCTTCCGCTTATCCAAGGTCGGGTCACGGGGGCAGCAGCTTAAGCAGGGAAACCCAGACTTTCATCTCCCATGCCACTTCGTCCAGCCCTTCCCGGGGGATCCTGAGGCGTTCCCAGGCCAGCTGGGAGACATAGTCTTCCCAACGAGTCCTGGGTCTTCCCCGTGGCCTCCTGCCGTTTGGACGTGCCCTGAACACCTCCCTAGGGAGGCGTTCGGGTGGCATCCTGACCAGATGCCCGAGCCACCTCATCTGGCTCCTCTCAATGTGGAGAAGCAGTAGCTTTACTTTGAGCTCCTCCCGAATGGCAGAGCTCCTCACCCTATCTCTAAGGGAGAGCCCCGCCCCCCGACGGAGGAAACACATTTTGGCCGCTTGTACCCGTGATCTTATGCTTTCGGTCATGACCCAAAGCTCATAAACATAGGTGAAGATGGGAACGTAGATCGACCGGTAAATTGGGAGCTTTGCCTTCCGGCTCAGCTCCTTCTTCACCACAACGGATCGATACAGCGTCCGCGTTACTGAAGACGCCGCACCGATCCGCCTGTCATCTCACGATCCCGTCTTTCCTCACTCGTGAACAAGACTCCTAGGTACTTGAACTCCTCCACTTGGGGCAGGGTCTCCTCCCCAACCCGGAGATGGCCCTCCACCCTTTTCCGGGCGAGAACCATGGACTCGGACCTGGAGGTGCTGATTCTCAATCCGGTCACTTCACACTCGGCTCCGAACCGATCCAGTGAAAGCTGAAGATCCCGGCCAGATGAGGCCACCAGGACCACATCATCTCCAAAAAGCAGAGACCGAATCCCGCGGCCACCAAACCGGAACCCCTCAACGCCTTGACTGCACCTAGAAATTCTGTCCATAAAAGTTATGAACAGAATCGGTGACAAAGGACAGCCTTGGCGGAGTCGAACCCTTACTGGAAACGTGTCCTACTTACTGCCAGCAATGCGGACCAAGGTCTGGCACTGATCGTACAGGGAGCGGACCGCCACAATCAGACAGTCCGGTACCCCATACTCTCTGAGGACTTCCTGAGGGACACGGTCGAATGTTTTCTCCAAGTCCACAATGCCCATGTAGACTGGTTGGGCAAACTCCCATGCACCTTCAAGGACCCTGCCGAGAGTATAGAAATGGTCCACAGTTCCACGACCCGGACGAAAACCCCACTGCTCCTCCTGAATCCGAGGTTCGACTATACGGCGTAGCCTCCTCTCCAGTACACCTGAATAAACCTTACCGGGAAAGCTGAGGAGTGTGATCCCACGATAGTTGGAACACAACCTCCGGTCCCCCTTCTTAAAGAAAGGGACCACCACCCCGGTCAGCCAATCCAGAGGTACCGCCCCCAATGTCCACGCGATGCTGCAGAGTCTTGTCAACCAAGACAGCCCCACAGCATCCAGAGCCTTAAGGAACTCCGGGTGGATCTCATCCACCCCCCGGGCCTTGCCACCAAGGAGCTTTTTAACTACCTCGGCAACCTCAGCCCCAGAAATAGGAGAGCCCACCACAGATTCGCCAGGCACTGCTTCCTCATAGGAAGAGGTGTTGGTGGGATTGAGGAGGTCTTCGAAGTATTCCTTCCACCCATCGACAACACCATCCGCACCATACACGTTGTTGACAGTGCACTGCTTCCCCTTCCTGAGGCGGCGGATGGAGGTCCAGAATCGCTTCGAAGCCGTCTGGAAGTCATTTTCCATGGCTTCCCCGAACTCCTCCCATGTCCGAGTTTTTGCCTCCGCGACCACTGAAGCTGCACACCGCTTGGCTTGTCGTTACCTGTCCACTGCCTCCGGAGTCCTATGAGCCAAAAGAACCCGATAGGACTCCTTCTTCAGCTTGACGGCATACCTCGCCGCTGGTGTCCACCAACGAGTTCTAGGATTACCGCCACAACAGGCACCAACTACCTTGCGGCCACAGCTCAAATCAGCCGCCTCGACAATAGAGGTGTGGAACATGGTCCACTCGGACTCAATGTCCAGCACCTCCCTCGTGACATGTTCAAAGTTCTTCCGGAGGGGGGAATTGAAACTCTCTCTGACAGGAGACTCTGCCAGACGTTCCCAGCAGACCCTCACAATGCGTTTGGGCCTGCTAGGTCTGTCCGGCATCCTCCCCAACTATCGCAGCAAACTCACTACCAGGTGGTGATCGGTAGAAAGGCTTGCCCCTCTCTTCACCATAGTGTCCAAAACATGAGGCCGCAAATCCGATGACACAACTACAAAGTCGATCATGGAACTGCGGCCTAGGGTGTCCTGGTGCCAAGACACCCTTATGTTTTAACATGGTGTTTGTTATGGACAATCTGTGACAAGCACAAAAGTCATATAACAAAACACCAATCTGGTTCAGATCCGGGCGGCCATTCTTCCCAATCACGCCTCTCCAGGTTTCACTGTCGTTGCCAACATGAGCGTTGAATTCCCCCAATAGGACAAGGGAATCACCCGGGGGGAGCACTTTCCAGTACTCCCTCAAGTGTATCCAAAAAGAGTTGGTACTCTGTACTGCTGTTTGGTGCGTATGCACAAACAACAGTCAGGACCCATCCCCCCACCCGAAGGCGGAGGGAGGCTACCCTTTCGTCCACCGGGTTGAACTCCAACTTGCAGGCTTTGAGCCGGGGGGCAACAAGAATTGCTACCCCAGCTCGTCGCCTCTCACTGCCGGCAACGCTGGAGTGGAAGAGAGTCCAGTCCTTCTCGAGAGAACTGGTTCCAGAGCCCTTTCTGTGCGTCGAGGTGAGTCCGACTATATCCAGTCGGAACTTCTTCACCTCGCCCACTAGCTCAGGCTCCTTACCCCCCAGTGAGGTGACGTTCCACGTCCCGAGAGCTAGCTTATGTAGCCGAGGATCGGACCGCCAAGTGCCCTGCCTTCGGTTGCCGCCCAGCTCACAATGCACCCGACCTCTATGGCCCCTCCTATGAGTGGTGAGCCCATTGGAGGGGTGACCCACGTTGCCTCTTCGGGCTGTGCCTGCTATTTACATTACTCGTATTTAAAATACCAGTTTTGCTTTCAAATGTTTTAATTTTTGAGGACGCTATACCATAACTACAAAACGGAACTTAAGTAGGCTACCTGTGCTGCCCGGTCAGAGTTAGTCGCTCACCACCTAATGTGCTGTGCCAGCGCAGCGGCGTAGTGTTACAGCTTGGCATAGCAACGGAGAAAACTTTACAAAAGCCCACAGCAAAGCCGAATTACATGCATAAGATTGGTAAGAGCAAGTTCAATGATTTGTGACTCCTTTAATGCATGCTTGAAATGTATTAAGTGTTTAGGGAAAGTGTTTAAGGAAAGTTTTTGTGAACACGGCGGTGAAAGTACAAAACCCAAAAACCAGTGAAGTTGTAAATCGTAAATAAAAACAAAATACTGGGATTTACAAATCCTTTTCAACTTATATTCAATTGAATAGACTGCGAAGACAAAATATTTAATGTTCGAACTGAGAAACACAAGTTATTTTAGCAAGTAATCATCAACTTAGAATTTAATGTCAGCAACACATTGCAAAAAAGTTACATGGCCTTTCCTTTTAACAACACTCAGTAAACGTATGGGAACTGAGGAGACCAATTTTTGAAGCTTCTCAGGTGGAATTATTTTTTGTTCTTGCTTCATGTACAGCTTATGTTGTTCAACAGTCAGGAGTCTCCTTTGTCATATTTTAGGCTTCATAATGCGCCACATATTTTCAATGGGAGACTGGGGTGGACCACAGGCAGGCCAGTCTAGTACCGAAACTCTTTTACTACGAAGCCACGCTGTTGTAACATGTGCAGAATTTGGCTTGGCATTGTCTTGCTGAAATAAGCAGGGGCGTTCATGAAAAAGACGTTTTTTGGATGGCAACATATGTTTCTCCAAAACCTGTATGTACCTTTCAGCATTAATGGTGCCTACACGGATGTGTAAGTTACCAGTGCCTTGGGCACTAGAGATGCGCGGTTTGCGGTTACAACCGCGGAGTCCGCGGATAAACCGCGGGTCGGGCGGGTGACATGACGAAAACATAGATTTTAAATAGATTCGGGCGGGTGGCGGTTGAACCAATTCGGAAATATATATTGTAATAATCCCAGGAATGTAGGCTCATAAAACTTCTTCGTTTCTCTTGTCTTTATTGCACAAGATGTAATACAACCACACCACAGCTCTCATGTCTCTAACGCTTTTCCAGGGACAATTCGAACTCTCACTTTGTGTCGATAACGTCACTTCCCTATCTCTCCCGGAAGTCCCGCCCCCCAGCCAAAGTCATTGGCTAACACCCTGTAGCCAGCCGCTACATTATACATAGTTAAATGTTATGTTGAAGAGGTTCATTTAGCCTACTGACGTGTATTTATAAATGGTTGATTTATATAGGCTAGTAGGTAAAGTGTTGTACCTGACAACTCTTGATGGTACAATCCATATAACACGTCACAGAAAATGTCACGCTAACATCACGTGACACCTCTGATGAAGGCTGCAGAACCAAGGTAGCCCAAACTTGTCAGGTACAACACTTTACCTTACTAGCCTATAGAAATCAACCATTTATAAAAAGTTAAATGTTGTTACCCACATACGAAAAACGAGCAGCACTCTTTGAAAGAGTATGTGGGCATACTTTTATCTTGAAGTGTCTCGTTTGGTCTGTCGACGGATGTAAGGAAGCTACTTCCGAGTATGGCCAACGAGGTATTTGTCATTTGTTGGTATTTTACTTGGTAAAATGTTTGATCCACATGCTGTGCATGTCATTATTTTTACGTTTTTAACGTGCTTCATTTATTACAGTTTTCACAGTGAATTTGAAGGGAAAGTAAGCCTTCAAATAAATCCGTTCAAGAAAGCCATTGTGTCCGTGCTATTTGGAGGGAGTTACACTTTCTTACCTCACTAATGCCTTGCATTGTCTATATTAGATATATAACAACGGGCGGGTGGCGGGCGGTTGTGGGTTTGATGAAATCTTGGTTCGGGTGGGTGGCGGGTGGATGACGACTTTAGTGATGCGGTTGCGGATGATATAATTGCCTATCCGTGCATCTCTATTGGGCACTAATACGCCATCACAGATGCTGTTTTTTAAACTTTGCGCCTAGAAAAAATCCCGATGGTTCTTTTCCTCTTTGGTCCGGAGGACACAACGTCCAATTTTCAAAAACAATTTGAAATGTGGACTCGTCAGACTTCAGAACACTTTTCCACTTTACATCTGACCATCTTAGATGAGCTCAGGCCCAGCGAAGCCGGCAGCGTTTCTGGGTGTTGTGGATAAATGGCTTTCATTTTGGATAGTAGAGTTTTAACTTGCACTTACAGATGTAACGAAGAACTGTAGTTACTTACAGTGGTTTTTTGAAGTGTTCCTGAGACAATGTGGTGATATCCCTTACAAACTGATGTCGTTTTTTGATGCAGTACTGCCTGAGGGATCGAAGGTTGCAGCTATATAATGTTGGTTTTCGGCCTTGCCTCAAGTCACTTCTCCAGATTCTTTGAATCTTTTGATATTACAAAGGTGAAAAACACTAGAGAAAAATTCAAACAAATTATAGCAAATCCACCCTGGGTGGACTGATGGAAACATGGCTGCTAATTCGTACAAAGGTCCTTCCTGACCTCACCCAAACATTTATTGACATTGACGACTATTTTTCAGCCTTATATTTTTTAACCTGAAAATACAGAGGATGACCTCCTGCTTATAGAAGCGAGCACAAAAAGAGGGTGAAACATTGAAGTAGACGAAGGCCGAGATAGTGAGGTCAGCATGACTTAGCGGTGTAAATGTGGAACTTGTACCCAAGCTATGCTGACATAAATGGCGTGCTTACACAAAGTCAACTTGAGAAAACTTCCCAGGCCAGATGGACCAAACAGACAACTGTCCATCAAGTGAGTCACTATAATATTGATCATGATACATGCAGTACATCATGCTTGTTAGTACAACTACAGTTCATACACTGTTGAGCTAGCTTTGTACAAACTAAACATGGAATACGGACTAATACTTTACAGATATAGTAATATGAGTGTTCATGTTTTTCAGTCAGTACAGACTGGTGTCGTATTGCATTGTGTTGTGCATTACAATTCAAAAGCCATTCAGCTGTTAAAAAAAAAAAACCTAGCTTACCTCTTGCCGTAGCTGGCTTACGGCTAATGCAGTAGCACGTTGTGTGCTAGATAAGCAGTTCCTCAGTGTTGGCTCTTACGATAACAATGTCGCTACAATTTGTTAATGGAGTATATTTGGCGGATTTTGGATGCATTTCTAAAGAGATCAACAGGCAGAAAGGATTGATCCCAATGGCTGCATTGCTAGCCACCAAAGAAAGACAAGCCAATTTTTACAAATTACAATGCAAAAAAAACAAACATTTTGTCTTATTGTCTGTCATTGGGATTGTGAAGAATGGGCAACATTTATTCTTTAAATGTGCAGTTTACCTCTAACCGCAGATGTTTTTTCGACACCGCTTATTCTCACTGGGGTCACTGGTAAGCTGGAGTCTATCCCAGTTGACTTCAGGCGAAAGAGGGGATACTCATTTTTATTCACATTCTTACAAATGGACAATTTAGAATCTCCAATGAACTTATCATGCGTACAAACCTATTTTTTTGCACTGTTTTGCTTACGCCGATCTGGCTTGTTCACCGCAAAGTGAGTGTGGACTGTTGGGTTATTATGTTTAAAGTGGGTGTGTAGGTTTGTTGTATTCGCGCACATTCGGCAATCTGAATCCTTTGTGTTGTTAGGCGCATCTTGTTCGAAGGTTCAAAGTGAAATATTTTCCCACTGGTGCAGTAGCATTTGGTTTCATGATTATTTTGTCCTTGATGAGAACAAGAGAATCACCCCCACCCTTTTTTTCAATTTGCTCTGGCACAACACGGGTAGCTGCTGAAAGCGACGAAAAGCGTAAATGCTCTTAAAGCACAAACTTGACGATTTATCGACGCTGGAAAACTTACCCACTTAATTTCCATTTATCGTCCGTTTTTTGACTTATCAAATATCGGCAGAGGCCTGGTGTCAGCTGTTGCAAAAATAGCTGATCCTGAACAAAAGTTGAAGTTCATAGCACGTATTTAGTCATTGAAATGTAAAAAACAAAACGTACATGTTTGACCTCTGGTTTTGATATTTTAGGGGAAGCTCACCCTTACAGTCTTAAAGAAATTGCCACTGTTGGAGACTGTACTTGTGTTTCGGGACTCTTTACTTCTGTCGCTCGACATTCGCAGCGAACAGAGAGAGCTGCAACCAGCCTGACATCACACCCGTTTCTCCTGTTGGACTTTCTCTCCTTGAAAATCGCCACTGTCCTATTAAAATTAAAATCTAAAAAAATATTTCAAATGTTGTAGATCAGTGGCTCTTAAATGGCGGTACTTGAAGGTATACCAAGGGGTATGTGAGATTTTTTTTAAATATTCTAAAAATACCAACAATTCAAAAATGCTTTATAAATATATTTATTGAATAATACTTCAACAAAATATGAATGTAAGTTCATAAAGTGTGAACAAATACAACAATGCAATATTCAGTGTTGACAGCTATATTTGTTGTGGACATGTTCCATAAATATTGATGTTAAAGATTTATTTTTTTAAGAAATGTTTAGAATTAAGTTCATGAATCCAGATGGATCTCTATTACAATCCCCAAAGAGGGCACTTTAAGTTGATGATTACTTCTATGTGTAGAAATATTTATTTATAATTGAATCACTTGTCTATTTTTCAACAAGTTTTTAGTTATATTCATATCTTTTTTTTCCAAATAGTTCAAGAAAGACCACTACAAATGAGCAATATTTTGCACTGTTATACAATTTAATAAATCAGAAACTGATGACATAGTGCGGTATTTTACTTCTTTATCTCTTTTTTCAACCAAAAATACTTTGCTCTGATTAGGGGGTACTTCAATTAAAAAAATGTTCACAGGGGGTACATCACTGAAAAAAGGTTGAGAACCACTGTTGTAGATCGCTGTCCATGGGTATATTGTAGAGTAGAAAAACAGGTTGCCTCTATATTGAAGCTATGATCCTCCATCCATCCAGCCATCCATTTCCTACCACTTGTCCCATTCGGGAACGCGGGGGGTTGCTGGATCCTATCTCAGCTGCATTCGGGCGGGAGGCGGGGTACACCCTAGACAAGTCGCTACCTCTTCGCAGGGCCAACACAGATAGACAGACAACATTCACACTCACATTCACACACTAGGGCCAATTTAGTGTTGCCAATCAACCTATCCCCAGGTGCATGTTTTTAGGGGTGGGAGGAAGCCGGAGTACCCGGAGGGAACCCACGCAGTCACGGGTAGAACATGGAAACTCCACACAGAAAGATCCCGAGCCTGGGATTGAACCCAGGGCTACTCAGGACCTTCATATTGTCATGCACATGCACATGCACCGGCACATATTTTGTGATATATGACACCAAAAGTCTTCCAAAGTTTGCGAATAGACTTTGGTGCCTAACAAAAAAAAAAGGCCTGGGTTTGATTCCCAGGCTCGGGATATTTTAGTGTGGAGTTTACGTGTTCTACCCATGATCGCGCGGGTTCCCTCTGGACACTCTGGCTACCTCCCACCTCCAAAAACATGCACCTGGGTGTAGGTTGATTGGCAACACTAGTATGTGAATATGAGTGTGAATGTGGTCTGTCTGTGTTGACCCTTCGAGGAGGTGTCTCCCCCGCCCGCTACACCGAGAGGGGCAAGCGGTAGAAAATGAATGGATGGAATATGGTATCAATCTCACTGAGATTCCCGAGCCATTCTGAGAGTTATTGAGGAAGGTTGTCACATGATTCATAACATAGAATTAGGAACCTCCTCATCCCGTCCCCATCAACAACAGTAGGTCCCTTTAGGCATGGGCCGATAACAAATTTTGCTCGACGATATATTGATCTACAAATTATTTCCGATAAACGATATTACTGCCATAATTTTCTTTACACCAAATTACCCACTGATGTAATAATACATAGTAATAATGCAGTTAAATCCTTTCAAATGCAATAAACTTGTATTTCTCGTATATTTTAACATTGAAATTTCAATGTAAACATGTACAAGTCCAACTCAAATAAAACAAACATAATAACGGTAAAATTGACTTTGTTAGCAAATTTTTGCACTTAAATGAAAATCACAACTTTGGGTGGAGGCACTTCACTATTGAACATGTTGGCAGAGGTAGTTGTACATTATTTAACTGAAAATCAAGTATGGACTTTTAAACAAAAGTGCAAAGTAACCACATAAACAGTACAGTGTAAGTAGATGTATTAACAAGTCGTACTGGCAGATTCCCAGCAAAAAAACACCGACATAACATGACAAATGTCTGTCAAACATTTGCAGTACTTTAGAAATGTTAGTTTTTCAACAGTATAAAATGACAGCATGTATTTAGCGACTTAGTGATTATTACCACACTTTGTATAAACGCACACCATTTTGCGCTGTTTTGTTTGCACTGACCTGGTTTGTTAATCAAACACTTCAGTGAGTGTGGACTGTTGGGTCACGGTGGCTATTTCAAGAGGGCGTACAGGTACGTCTTGCTGATCTACAATCGAGTTCCAGCGCATTTGGCAAACCAGCTCCTCTGTGTCCCTACGCTCATCTTGTTCAAAAGGTTTGAAGTGAAATATTCCCATATTGGTGTGGTTACATTTTGTTTTGTGATCATTTTGTCCCTGTTAGCTGCAACATGCTAATGAGTTGCACTGTGTGAAGCAAGCGGGCCAGCGTCCCCACAAAGAGTCACTAACACTTAATGAAGACAAAATAATTCACGCCCTTCTTTTCATTCCGCTATAGCACAAACGCTCGTAGCTGCTGAAAGCGGTGAAAAAGCATTAATGCTCTTGAAACATGCACATAGCGATTTATTGACACTGGAAAAACTTTAAGTATTTTTTATTTATCGTTGGTTAATTGACTTATTGAATACCGGCCAAGGCCCCTATTCCAAAAGGAAGTTCAGGTTCCTGTAGAAGTGTGTGGTTTGTGTTTCCACCACATTTCACAGTCCAGGGTGGTGTATACAAATCAGGCTGACGACGTATGGAGGAGGGATTTAGCATATGTTGACACTGATATCATGTAAATAAACAGACAATATTAGGTCAGAGTTCTTTTACTAAAATCGAAGTAAATTAAATACAAAACAACAATATACAAAAACGATATGATTTAAAAAATAAAGTGTACCGAATTGTTCATAAAGTAGTCTCCTTATGTTCTTTAGAACTATCTTGTGAGATCAAGCACCAGATTACTTTTACAAACAGTTTTGAAAATCAACTAACACACATTCATGACACTTGGAATGCCAGCAATGGCTATTTGGCACTTCCTGCTCCCAGGACCAATCCCCTCAAACATACAGTCATGTATAGATGTATATCATTCTGGAATTGGTTGCCATCTCTTAAAAAGTTGTCATTCAAGACAGCTTTGAAGATACACCTATTACAGCTGCCAGCATGAAGTGAATATTTAATACTGGGTTTAACTTGCTTTTTTATCCCATGTTGTATTTTTCATTTGTATAATGTTTAGTAATGCATGTATTCTTTGTATTTTTATTTTGTATGCTCCGCTATGGACCACAGGAAGACTAACAGTCGCCTCGGCATCAGCTAATGGGAATCCATTCAATAAACAATAAACAGTCAGGATTCTGTCCGTAATGTCAGAAAGTCGTCTTTTCGGTAAATGATGAATTCATGAGGGTCAGATGATTCCTTTTGGTCTATTTCAGCTATAAATAACAATATATGAATGTTAAATGTCAGGGTTTATCTCACGCCGACAACATGAACACGTCGCTTTAGCTTGTTAGCTTTAGCATTCTGTTCACTCGGGTTCAGACTAATAACTGAGAAAATGGAGTGTCAATGATTACTCTATAACATGTAATAAAGTGAACAATTAATATTTGATGTTATTTACCTTCATTCTACCTGTGTCCTGCCTCCTTTATTTCACATGTATCCAACAAAGTCAGAGTAGTAAGCAGCTGAAGTCGGCACTTCAAGTCCGGCTTCATACTCCTCCGTATATAGGTTTAAAAGAGTCTATCCACTTCTCATAGCTTTGCATATTGAAATTAAGTTTGTTAAAAATAAACAACAATTAACTGCATATTATTTAAAGACTATGGCTGAGTAAAAATTGTTTCACTGATCAGCGTTCTTCAACACAAAAATGCCCCACAAAAGTTACTGCATGTCAAAAGTTCCATCCACCCATCCATTTTCTACCGCTTGTCCCTTTTTGGGGTCGCGGGTGCCTATCTCAGCTACAATTGGGCGGAAGTCGGGGTACATCCTGGACAAGTCGCCATCTCATCGCAGGACCAACACAGATAGACAGACAACATTCACACTCACATTCACACACGAGGGCCAATTTAGTGTTGCCAATCAACCTATCCCTGGTTGCATGTTTTTGGAGGTGGGAGGATGTTGCTTTTGTTTTTCTTTCTCTCCATTGTCAAGTTTGTTGTAATGGAAACACACAAGAAATAAGAAATAAACGAGTCGCCGCAAGTAATCTGATGGCGGTCGTGTCTTTGAAAACTAAGTTTTAGGAACGCCCCCAACTCTGTTCTACTAATCGGCGTTTGACAGCAAACCCCGCCACCGAAAAGGATAAGAGTACCTTCCGAAAGTCCCACATCCCAGGCAGGAACTCCGAAAGGTTCCTGAAGAACATAATCTACCAAGGTAGTTTTTGGTAGAAACTTTATCTACCTGGGTAAATGGGAAAGTTCAGTGTGAAAGTTCCTGCAGTGGAAAAGGACCTAATGTTAATCAGGCAGACTTTGTGGGAGCCAACAACAATTTAGGAAAAATCATGATCCAAACCATATATTTTAGAGCCCAACACAAAGAGGATGAACAATAAGTTTTAGAAGTCGAATGCAAAACAGTTTTATCTTAACACTACAGCATCAACAGCATTGCTAAGTGTTAAACATACATCCATCCATCCATTCCCTACCGCTTGTCCCATTCGGGGTCGCGGGAGCCTATCTCAGCTGCATTTGGGTGGAAGGCGGAGTACACCCTGGACAAGTCGCGACCCTATCGCAGGTTAAAAATACAAACTAACCATAATAAAATAAATATTTCCTGCAATATTTCCACTCTCGCTGGGATCCCTACCGACAGGATGCTCACATGATCCTGTTTGGATGAAGAATCAATCACAATCCTCACAAAACGTTAAAAAGTTACCTCAGCTAGCATCTTTTGGTGTCTATTTCGCAAATCTGGGGGATGTCAAAGTTGACCAGCCTGAAAGTCCATGGCCACATGCAGTATGTCCATTACCAGGTGAGAGATGGATGAATTATAATGTAGAACAGGGTTCGCCAACCCATCGATTGCGATTGATCAGTCAATCTTTGGGATCCTACTGGTCGATTGCGAGAATATACATTTTTTAAAATTTATTAATTTGACATCAGTGACACCCCCACCCAGAGAATGACCAACAGACCGGCCATCAGGCAAGCATTTTCAACCCGTGAACACAGGTATCTTTTCTCAAGTAAATTTGTACAGCAGATACGGGCATATTCATCAACAATATGATTTGCCTGAGAGGCTGGACAGGACAGATTATGAAAAAAAAACTGCATTTCATGTCTTGCTGGTTTAATGTGCAAATGAAAGATACATCCATGCTGCCATAACACATGTTGTTTAAGAGGTGTGGCCCAACACTTTTAAATCCATATATTGTCTGTTCGAATGTGCCGTTTCTGTCGCGCTGTAATGTCCGCCAGCGACAGTAAAAGTCTTTCACATCACAGCGAAGGTGAATGTCATCGTCACGCAAATGAAACAAGTTTTTGCAAATAACGCGGGAACAGTTTTAGCTTTGTGCGAACAAAATCATTTCTTGGGAGCGTCCTCGCTCATTTGACAACAAGCAGGCACCCTGCTCTTTGCACCCCGCACAATCCCCCCCACACACACACCCTGCCTTTGTTTTTCTCCCTCCTCCCCTCTCTCTCAGTCCAATAAAGAAACAAACTGCGTGCCAAATAAACGCAATTCCTCTCCGGTGCAGCCATCCACATCCTGGACTGTGCCAGAATGGGGAAATCATTGGGATTGTTTACCCACCCCGTACCCACCGCCACCACGTTCTACACTCAGCAGCCTCCCACTTCTACCACCCCCCACCCCCCAACACACTTCCCATCTCCATCTCCCTGCGCTCCCGCCTCCTTCTGCTCCTCCACACACAAAAAAGAAAAGAAGAAGGAGGGAGAGAAAAAAATGAGATGCTCTCGTCTGATCGCCGGAGCCAATTTGCGGGCCCATGTGGCACCCTTCCCTTCAGACCTGGGCATTGTGCCTCACGCTCCCTGGCAAAGAGGCGAGGAATTATTTTTATCCCCCAAACACGCGGCTACGCGCCGATGATTTCCAAAGGCTGCCTCGCACATTGTGGGGATGATTTGGGCCAGGTGCCAAACCTATTATATTGATCTCTCTTTCTCTCCATTTCAATGCGAGCGCACAATGCAGATTTACTGCAGAACATATTAGGCAAATAAAATAAAGCAGGCACTGAACAAACGGACAGACAGTATATGCGTGCCAGTGTTTGTGTGGATGAGCTCCTGTAGTTTTCCAACTAAACGTCTGATTACATTCTCATCATGTCATTAAGTATCACAACATTTCAGCTATTATTATTATTGTTTTTTTTTTTCTTCCTCACATTATTGCTTTGGCATCGTTCTTCCTCCTTGGAGTGCCTTGCTGGCACGCCCGCTCCGACTTTGGTTGGAAAACGACGAGACCTCCAATGTTTGCCGAGGTTCACGAGGGAATATTCAAATGTTGAAACTGGCAGGAAAAAGGAGGGATGGAGGGTTAGCGTGAGGAGGTGTGGGGGGGGGGGGGGGGGTAGGGGCATTGTGGGCTAATGAGCATGTCTATGAGAAAATGATTTGGTTGTTTCCTGAGAGGGGAACCACAGAGAATGGCTAAATGGGAGCTCTCCGAAGACATGGCAGAGGCCCGGGCGGCGATGGCGGCGGGCTCGTGTTGGGAGGCCGGCCGGCTGGATGTGCCAATGTCATTAGTGCTGAGAAGTGAGAGCAAGCGGCCACCGGGTCCCTTCTGCTTGCCATTAGAGCCTAGAGCCAAACAAAAGACGCAAACAAAAGACCCCGCGTAGACGCAGAGTGAAGGTCATGCCAGCCGACTTCAATAGTGGAGGCGTTTGGCGTCCTTTAGGCCGGCAATTTCCTGGCTGTTTGGCAGCACGCTGTGTGCTAACCAGCCAGAATATACTGTATCAATCATGGCCAGTCGATGCATTGATCACACACAGTTGAACATGTCAAATAAAACCCTCCTGGCAGATCCTATAGAGACACAGCATTAAATGTGAACAAGGTTTAAACAAAGCTTTTTAGAAAAGGCGAGGCTGTGTGTGATCATGTTTTTAGCTATCCGCTCGCTGCTAATTTGTTTAATTAGCCTTCACCTTGGAGCTACATCACAGTTGTAGTCCCCCCTGTGGACGGTTATAGCACTACTACAGTAGCATTGCGCTAATGCGATTGCACAGCTCAGTAGCAACCGCTCAAAATACTTTTTCTATTTGAATGCTGAGAGAAGAGCACCATTTAATATTATTAGGGCGGTCAAACAATTAAAATATCGAAACAGGATCAATCGCATTTTGTTCATGGATCATTTAAAAATAATCACGATTAATCACAGAAAGATATACTTTTTCATAATTAAGTGTACCCTTGACGTTATTTTTTTGATAAATACTATGACCGGACAATTCATTTGCTTTAATGAAATGTTTTAAACAAAATGGTTTTTGAAACAGCTCAACACAAAAAGGATATAAACACATTTTTAAAGACAATTTAAAAAATTCTTGCAGTGCGTTGGTGTCTTGCCAGATTATCTATTTTGTAGAAATACAGAATTTGTATTCCTGCTTTAAAGGCCTACTGAAATTAGATTTTCTTATTTAAACGGGGATAGCAGGTCCATTCTATGTGTCATACTTTATCATTTCGCGATATTGCCATATTTTTGCTGAAAGGATTTAGTAGAGAACATCCACGATAAAATTCGCAACTTTCAGTGCTAAGAGAAAAGCCCTGCCTCTACCGGAAGTCGCAGACGATGACGTCACATGTTTGATGGCTCCTCACATATTCACATTGTTTTTAATGGGAGCCTCCAACAAAAAGTGCTATTCGGACCGAGAAAACGACAATTTCCCCATTAATTTGAGCGAGGATGAAAGATTCGTGTTTGAGGATATTGATAGCGACGGACTAGAAAAAAGAAAAAAAACGCGATTGCATTGGGACGGATTCCGATGTTTTTAGACACATTTACTAAGACAATTCTGCGAAATCCCCTATCTTTCTATTGTGTTGCTAGTGTTTTAGTGAATTTAATATTACCTGATAGTCGGAGGTGTATGTCCACGGGTGTCTTGACGCGCAGTGTCTCAGGGAAGTCGACGGCAGCTATGGACGGCACAAGCTCAGCTTTTCTCCGGTAAGAACTGACTTTTTAACCACAATTTTCTCACTGAAACCTGCTGGTTGACATGTGGTCGGGATCCATGTCCGCTTGACCGCGCTCTGATCCATAGGAAAGTTTCACCTACAGGAATTTTAAACAAGGAATCACCGTGTGTTTGTGTGGCTAGAGGCTAAAGCTTCCCAACTCCATCTTTCTCCTGTGACTTCTCCAATATTAATTGAACAAATTGCAAAAGATTCAGCAACACAGATGTCCAAAAAAACGGTATAATTATGCAGTTAAAGCAGACGACATTTAGCTGTGTGTGTGCGCAGCGCTCATACTTCCGAAAAACCCGTGACGTCTTGCGTACACGTCATCATTACACGACGTTTCGAAGACGAAACTCCCAGGAAATTTAAAATTGTAATTTAGTCAACTAAACCGGCCGTATTGGCATGTGTTGCAATGATAATATTTCATCACTGATATATAAACTATCAGACTACATGGTGGGTAGTAGTGGGTTTCAGTAGGCCTTTAGGAGCACATGCGTTGACAGGAGAGGATTACCATTTTAATAAAACTAGAGTAAAATGTTCGCCTATCTGTATAACATGTTTGAAATAAACTCAAACCATAACCAAATGGACTGTGATTGTGAAATTGATTGACACGGAAGTGTGCGCTGCAAAGCTGACTGAAACACCCCCCGCGCCCCTCCCACAGAGAGGAGCGGGGCTCTAGTTTTTCATACACTTCGTCTTCCAACACGAAATAGTCTTAGTTGGAGGAACTGGTCAGTAAAAGACGTTTTTTTCACCACCTAAAATTAACACAAACTGCACTGTGTGTTACTAACTACAAGGGTTGAAGGTAATTTTGAACAATAATGATTGAAATGACCAACTTGCCATCCAAGTAATAGCCCGTTTGGTGACAAGAATATACAGCCATTGAAGCACATCCATCCATTTCCTACCGCTTATTCCCTTTGGGGTCGCTGTTGCCTATCTCAGCTACAATCGGGCGGAAGGCGTCGTACACCCTGGACAAGTCGCCACCTCAACGCAGGGCCAACACAGATGGACAGACAACATTCACACAATAGGGGCCAATTTAGTGTTGCCAGTCAACCTATCCCCAGGTGCATGTCTTTGGAGGTGGGAGGAAGCCGGAGTACCCAAAGGGAACCCACGCAGTCACGGGGAGAACATGCGAACTCCACACATAAAGATCCCGAGCCCGGGATTGAACCCAAGACTGCTCAGGACTTTTGTATTGTGAGGCAGACGCACTAACCCCTGTACCACCGTGCTGCCCTGAAGCACATTCAATCTATTTAATGTGCACAAGTAATACAAACCAGTGAAAGATTCAAAGGAGCTGCTGTCAGAGCCAACAAACTCATGCTGCTAGCCTGTTAAGCTAACAAAAAAGAGTCAAGCTTCTGAAAGTGGTAAAATAACAAGTAACCATAATTACTGACTTTTTAAAAGTAAGTTTTGGAACAGAGCCTGTCACACAGCATCATGAAGCAGTTGCCAGGTTGGCGTTCATGGGTAAAATCTTTGTATGTCCATAATAATATTATTTTAGGTCAATTATCTTCATGTTGCTGCTGACCTTTAAACAAGTCCTATAAAACCAGTGCACCTTATTTCACATTTTATTAATTTGTGTTTCTGTTAGCTGAGCTGCATAGCTAAAAATATTTATAAGAAGATTTAACATTATATTTAACTTTTCTTGTACTTTTCCAAGGCTTTTTCTTTTTTCTTATCTCAAAACACTTCTTAAGTTGGTATCCTATTATGCAAAACCTACTTTTCCTTCTTGACTGTATATTTGGGATCCCCATCCATCCCGAAAACTTAAAATCAAGGCACGGTGGAGATATTTAGTTATGTCAACGGATATTTTAATTTTTTGGTTAGTTTATGGGCCAAACTACATCGGGATATGAGTTTTGATCCATATCACCCAGCCCTACACTCTTGTTAACGACAGTTTATGGATGTTCTGTGTTTAATTGTGTTACAGTAGGCCGTATGATGTCATTGTGTTTATATGTAGGAGTGCACATGACTATAAACACAACGCCATCATAAGGCCTACTGTAACACTCAGTTAAACACAGAGAACATCCCTAAACTGTCTGTGTTATTTAGATCAAAACTCATATCCGATATAGTTTGGCCCATTAACTGGCCCATAAATGGAAATATCCGTTGATGTAACTAAATATCTCCACCATGCCTTGATTTGAAATTTTCGGCACTAATGGGGATCCTATATACACAAAAACATATAGCAAGAAGTAAAAAAAGTAGGTTTTACATAAAAGGATCCCAACCTAAAAGCTGTTTTGAGATAAGAAAAAAGAAAAAGCCTTGACATTAATAAAAGACAAGTCCAATATAATCGCAAATCTTCTTTAAAAAAAAAAAGTATAGCTATGCTCATTTATTCATTTAACAAAAACACAAAAGAATAAAATGTGGAAAAAAGTGCACATGTTCCAATGTCAACAACATAAAAACAATGACCTTTAATAATGGTGTTTTTATAGATAAACACTATTAAAGGAAATAGATAAAGATTTCAGCTAAGAACACCAACCTGCCAACTGCTTTATGATGCTGTGTGACAGGCTGTGTTCTGAAAATTACTTTTAAAAAGTTTTTAATTATAGTAACTCCTTGCTTTACCAAAACAGAATTACTCTTTAATAAATGTGGGAAAGTAAATATTGCGCTACTTAAAAAAATGTCAGTAGCTGGCATAATGCAGGTAAGATAAGTTTGTGTATGCGTCTATGTGTGTGCCTTTTAAAAGGTGGTACTTGTTGCCTAGTGATGTGTGACGCCAATAAGTTAGTAGTAGCTCAGACCTTGAGCTGTTTTGTTAGCTTGCAGGCTAGCAGCAACAGTTTGTCGGCTCTGTTCGGCAGCTCTTTTCATTCTATCACTGTTTTGTGTTACCTCTGCTTAATAAATAGATTGAATGGGCTTCCATGGTTGTGTGTCTTTGTCAACAAAGGGGGTATTATTTAGATGAAAAGTTTGTCACCTTTATCATTGATTTGTTCAATATTCCCTCCGTCCATCGTAGTTAGAAGCGCGTAATGCAGTTTGTGTCCAGTTTTAAGGTAGTAAAAAAAACGTCTTTTACTGACCAGTTCCTATAATTAAGACCGTGTTTTCTTGCGTGTTGCATAACTTGGAGCTCACACACAGCCTCTCTACAACTACTGCCCCGCTCCCTTCTGTGCATGGCGCTGCGGTGCAGGAGGGAGACACAAACGCACACATGCAGGCACGCACATTCACACATACACACGCATGCACACATGCACACACGCACACACAGTTGTCCAGTGTGATCAGTGGCACCTCCGGGTCAATCAGTTCTCCAGTTGGTTAACCGTTATGGTTTAAGTTTATTTCAAACATGTTATAAAGATGGGCGAAAATTTTACTCTCGTTCGATCAAATTTGGACGGATTTATTTTAGGCGCAAAGCCCTGATTAAAGAGTAAAATCTGTATTTGCACGTGTGCTACTTTTTTTTTCAATACAATTTGAGCATTTCTTGGGAAGCTGTTTTTATACCCAATCATGGCACCCACCTGTTCCCAATAAGCCTGCACACCTGTGAGATGTTCCAAATAAGTGTTTGATGAACATTCATCAACTTTATCAGTATTTAATGCCACCTTTCCCAACTTCTTTGTCACGTGTTGCTGGCATTAAATTCTAAAGTTAATGATTATTTGCAAAAAAAAAAAATGTTTATCAGTTTGAACATCAAATATGTTGTCTTTGTGGCATATTCAACTAAATATGGGTTGAAAATGATTTGTAAATCATTGTATTCCGTTTATATGTACATTTAACACAATTTCCTAACTCATATGGAAATGAGGTTTGTAATAAGCATGGCAGGTGATTGGATGATCATCACAGCTGGGTAATCCAATCACCTGCCAGCTGTGCTTCGAGGCCGGTCCTTACACACCTCGCTCTGCGTCTGGCCTGCAGACCACGCCTCCCTCTACAACATTTAATTGAACATTTTACATAAATGAACACATGCAATTTATAAATAGTTATTATGTGCACGAACAAATAACAGTTACAATTGAATGTGTCTTCCAAACAAGAAAAAGGTTTTATCACATCAACATCGGACTAACAACTATCTTTTAAATCATATTAATACCACAGAAAAGGCAAACTGTCATTTTCCGGACAAGAAAAAGGCTTAAATAATGTCAAACACGTAGCGTTACACTAACCACTAAGATGAAGTGTTTCTCTTACACCTCGTAATCCGCTGTGGACAGACAAAGCCAAGCAATGCAAGTTTAGCGAGCGGTGCGCGATCCCGTGAAGGGAATACATTTTTGGCAGGCAATCACATTTTGGCACAAAACCGGCAAATATAAACTAAACAAAAAGCTGGCGTAAAGCGTTAATCGATTAAAAAAACAAGCAAACCAGTCGAAATCAATTTAATCCGGACATCAGGTTATGCGCGTCCTTTCTGATGCCAATGCGTAAAAACACAAAAAGTGCATTGACACTTACATTTTATGTAAATATTAGATTGTCAAAGTTAATGTGATTACGCGTTGACTATAAATTTCAATAACGGCACATATTTTTTTAATGGCCGATTAACGCATTTGGGCCAAGCTGTAGCAGGTAAAACTTGGCTGCAGTTCATTTGATGAGCCACAAGCGAGCAGAAATGAACAAAAGAAAGTTTACCTTATAGTTCAAAGCAAGTTGTTCTCCCGACAAGAAGGGACTATTTTCGTCCTGAGAAGAGTTGACGTCCCTGCAGCAGACAACTTCTGCGCTTGTCGTTCTAGAGGTGGGTTGTGCTTCACTTTCATGTTAAGATCAAGGTTAAAGTGCAGTGATAACATAAAATTTATATTGTTACTGTGACTGATTTAGTAAGTAAGATTACATAAAAGCTTAACACAAATTAAAGATGGTCGGCAGGATGTCGAAAGGAAATGTTGATCCAAAATTAAAACACGTTCAAGACACTTTCTCAAACCAATCACAAACTTTTCAAATAAAAGCGCTACGCTATATAACAGGTTTAACTACATTTAGGATTTCTCAATGTAAGGCCTCATATTAGCCACCACACCTAACAAAAATTAAAGTTATATAATGTATTGTAGCGTCCAGGAGAAAACCAAGTCTGACCTTCTATTTAGCTTTTATTGCCAATTTCATGATAACGGGTCCAATTCCAACAAGTATTTCCTCCATGCTTCACTCCTCGACACTCAACACTTCTTCATTCTCTGACAACACGTTGTGTTCCCAGACCATGGGGAAAATGGCCATCATAACACACTAACAGGTAGTTACAGCATGAATGCCTATATATTGATTTTTATTTGCGTACTACTGACTAATGATACACCAAACATTCAGCCGAAATAAGACGTACGTTAAACACCATAACAGTGCTCCTGAAACCGATGCTGTGATGACGTAAGCTATACGCACGGGGATGTCTGGAGGGGAGGCAACGTGTCCGCGCTGTGGATGTACTTTACAATATTCAGATATACCTGCGGACACCGATCTTCACAATTTAAGATGACACTGGCAGCTTTTAATGAGAGAAAGGCTTCCAGTGACGCGAAGCAAGCATGATCTCAGGCTCGCTTTTCATCACGGACATGGCGTGACAGAATCTAAACGGTCTCTAAACACGAGTACAGTCTCCAATAACACCGGAAATAGATGCTAAATGTGTTGCTAGTCCTTTTTATTAAAGAGTGACTAAAAGGATTGGAGAAATATTTAAAAAGAATAAATAAATCACAGCACAATAAGCAGCAACAATTTAAAATAGAACAAAACAATATGTAAGAAAAATTATATGTTAATACTCAACATTTTTTTTTTTTTTTTTTAAACGGCCATGACGCCGCGCCGTAGTCACGCCGTGACATTGCTGGTTTTACGAGCAGAGGAGCATATACAGCAGCGCACAATCATGGAGTACTTACAAGCAGACACAGTGTGTAGACAGAAAAGGGAGAATGGACGCATTTTGGCTTAAAAACTACCAATAAAGGTGAAACTAACACTAAAATGCCGCTGTGCAAGAGGTGCTTTAAAACATGGCTAGCTAGCTCGCGGTTAACATCCAGTGTGTTAGCTACTTCTAAGTCACTAATCCTCGCCTCCATGGCGACATATAAAGTACGTTTCTGACAAGTATCATCCCTGCAGGACGAGGAATATCCAAACATGCTTCACTACACGCCGTAGGAGAATACAATAGCTCACTGGCGTCACCACTAACAAGCTGGTGCTTCACAATGTAAACAAACGCCATGGGTGGATCTACAGCTGACATCCTTTTTAATGATACCAAGTACAAGAGCGTATCTAGTTGATACTATAATGATTAAATCGATATTTTTAGACATCACAAAATCTTTTTTCCTTTTTTTTTTAAATTTATATTAAGTTTAGAAAGTCAAGAAATATGTCCCTGGACACATGAGAACTTAAATTATGACCAATCCTGTAACTACTTGTTATTGGATCGATACCTAAATTAATGGCATCATCCAAAACTAATATAAAGCATTCAAACAACAAAAGAATACGTGTTTATTACATTTTAACACAAGTGCAGATGGAACATGTTAAAACAGAAAGTAAGCAGATATTAAATGTAAATGAACAAGTAGATTAATAATTAATTTTCTACCGCTTGTCCCTCATACTTTTGACAAAATAATAGAATGGAAAATTACACAATGTTACTGTATACGTCAGCAGCTAAATCAGGAGCCTTTGTTTGCTTATTTACTAATAAAAGAAAAGTTACCTCTTATGTTCACTATTTTATATAAGGTCAAAATGGTTCTTGAATTGCACTAAGAAACATATGTTTAATGTACCCTAAGAATTGTTGTTAAAATAAAGCAATACATGCTATGTTTTGTGTTCCCCTTTATTTAGAAAAGTATCGAAAAATATTTTGCTACCGGTACCAAAATATTGGTATCGGATAACCCTAATATGCATCATAGCAAATCATGCAATTACATCATATCGACCACGCCCCATAACCCCGCCCCCACAGGTATTTTGTTAGTTTAGGGAAATAGAAATGTCTTATTCATGCTTTGTCAGAGATCTTTTGTAATGTTATTCTGTGATATTTGCACCTAAAGAAATGTTTGTACATCAGTTTAGGAATATGAGGATTGGTGGGGTAGGATTTTTCTGGCTGGCTGAAATATTGTGTAAGTTCTTTTATAACATCTTCTGGTCGAGTCCTCAATTACAGAATGATTAGTAGGCTCAATATTACAGCTTATGAATAATAGAGAAGGTTAAAACATTTTCATGCAGCAATATAAAGACCATTAACTTGTACATGTAAAGTACAGAACATCAGAAGCATTTATTCAGGTCGCAATATTGCAGATTACAGCTGTCAAGGGGTACACTTATTAATGATGAAAAATTATACCTATCTATGATTAACTGTGATTAATTTTGAGTTAACTATGAACAATGTGATTAATCTCAATAAGTGTTTTAATCGTTTGACAGCCCTAGTAAATCGGTGAAAATTATTAGAAAACAGCATTGTTTTTTGTGTGAATGTTAAGACTCGAGAATCCTCACAAATTGTGTGCCATTTAAAACAATGTTTACACAGTGTAACAAAAATAATAGTATTGTATTAGCATATTAGTTAGTAATTTCGTACCTGTATCCATCAGCCCCTAGGGGGCACATTTATATTGTATTAAAGGGGAACTGCACTTCTTTGGAATGTTGCCTATCATTCTTAATCATTATAAAAGACAAGAACACATGGTTTTTTTCAGATTCTGAAAATGAAAAAGCCCTCGCAAGGTGCGTCTAACATTGCAGCTAATAAGAGTCAACTACGTTGCCTTTAAATCCCTCTAAAACAACTTCAAAACCCTCGATCTATGTTTTGAATACAACGCTGGACATTCATAACATATTTTGGTCATCTTACGCATTACCGGAACATCTTTCTTGGGCGCACTGATTTATTTGCTTGCAGCAACACACTTCCTACTTCCGTCAACAAAAGCACATGTGAATACCAAAAAATATGAAAAAATAATTGTGTTCTTGTTTCTCGTACGCGTCGTGAACGTTAGTCAAAATTCCAAAAAAAAGTGCAGTTCCCCTTTAAATAGATTCTTGGAGATTAATTAACAGTTCTCAGTTCATTACTTTCTTTGCCATTTTGGTTCAATGACATAGTCTCTCAGCATTCATACAAAATTTCTAAGGGAATGACTCGTCTCTTTATCATGCATAATTTGCAAAATAGTTACATATTAAATATGCTAATTCAACATGATTGATTTACGGCCTTGCCTTTCATTTGTGCTCTTTTTTTTAATTGGCGCAAAGACCAAAAGGTGATGTCACACACTTGTAACCATTCAAAATCTGATGAAAAAAGATGGATGACATGGGTCATGGAGCGATAAGAAGGGTCGTGTTGGTATCGCTGCGCTTTTACAAATGAAAAAACACAGAGAAGCAATTAATGAGCGCTTTCACTGACCTCTCAGCATCCTTGACGGGAGACAAACCCTTCTGGTTTGGCCTTGAGTTTTTCTTAGACAGTCATGCCGTGCTAATTGAGGTCAAAATATCTAACGCACTATGAACCGTTGCGTGTGCGTTAAAATCTCTACCTCTCCTAGAGGCAATAAAATAAATAAAATCATGCCAAGCAAACCTTCAAGGCATTCCCTTGTTGATGGCCACCATTTGTCGCCGTTAAATGCTTACGGTAAATTCACTATGGACATGCTAAAAAAACGTCAAGTGAGGAGAGGAAGAGAGTGTTTTTACAGCTTGTGGCCACAAGGGGCGTGTTTACAACATTACTTTAAAAATCATTGAATTCCTTGCTTTGTAATTTTATGGCTTCAATACTGCGAAAATTGTCTAACCAGATAAAAGCACTTCCCAAAACATGTAATTCTACATTTTAATGTGTGCTTCCTTGAATGTATTCAGGTCTTCTTCCATGATCCCACAAGACTCCTCTGGCTGGCGGCCCAATCAGAAGGCACGAGAGAGCGCGTGAGATGCCTCGATGGTGCTCAGATGGCGAGAGTATTGTCAGAGGAGCCGCAAGTGACTAATCAGGAGTGGACTCGCCAAGCTATATTGTGCTGATTCAAAAGGCCACTGAGACCCAGTGGTAATGGAAAAGTATGATGGAGGCCATCAGATGGAGTCAAGAGGTACTGCGCTCGCTATTGCTTTGCTTTACATGGAATAGCGGGCCTCGTCATATATCAGCTCTGATTAAAGGCATCATGGGATTCATTACAAAATGTAAACAAGTGATTGATCCCCTCTGCTGTCAATAATCTGCTTTACAAGTCAAACATGGGCCTGCCACGTGTAACCCGGCCCCCGCCTCCATCTTTCTCCCACTCCCTTGTTATCTCTTATTTCTCTCCGTGGTCATTCCCCGCCTTCCTTCGCGCCTCTGCACGCACACATAAAATGGAGGGCGGCCGGGTTCCAATTCAGATCTCATTTGCGGCACAGCCGGCCCCCTGCCCGCGCCGCAGTCGCCAAGGGGACCCAGGGGAGCCCTATCCCAGCTCTATATGCAAATGTGCCTGCACCTGGGCAACAGCGTGGGCATGCTGGGACTGGGAGCTTATTTATGTAAATCTCGGCGAGGCGGCGAGAGCGCAACACGCAGCCGGCCACAGACACCCGACGACATATTTCGACACCAGCACGACAACTGGTTGGGAAACGTGCGAAACATGAAAAACGTCCACCGAGAGGCGCAGGATATAGCTAAAAAGAGAAAGGAAAAAAGAAACACCACAACAGCTACACTTTAACCTCAGAAGTAATATTTTCATTAGGATGAATTAGTTTCTGCTGCTGAAAAATATGTTTCACCTTCCAATGTGACACCATCACCACTGATTTCAAGTTAGGGACTCTCATACAAACTACTAGCACAAATTAAACATTGTTACATTTACACCTCTGACTGCATTATTTTATACTCTAAAAAAAACAGCGTCCACTGCAGTGGAGATGCATAACAGGCTTTTTGTTTCCAAATTGTGTAACTCAAGACCAAAATCAAATGTCAACTAGAGGGATTTTTCTAATGGTAAAATTGACTTGCCATCAAAGGCAAACATCTTCTAATCAAAAGCTATATCTTTGATAAAAGCCAGACAACAACACATTCAGTCGGCAGCACGGACAGGATTGTTTACCATGGTCATCGCCTGACAGGAAGCAACAGCGCTGGCGATTGCGTCAAGATGGCGGAAGCAGAACAAAACCAATATTTGTGTCTCCGCTGGGCCGGCTTTCCCGAATGGGCCATGCCGCTGAGCGAGACATTGCAGGAGAAGTCCCTCTCGGCAAACAAAAATAAATGTGCAAAAATATGCAAGATGTGTTGATAATGCCAAAAATGACTGAGCCAAATGGGGTAGCTGCATTTAAAATTTGTTAGGATTATGAATAATTACTGCTCGTCTACTGGAACTTTTTCTTAATTTACAGTGAAATAATGACTTCAGTGGCTTAACTGAGCTGGATCTAAATGTGCTGTGAAAAAACAGTCTTACAGTGGTTGCAAGGAAACTCTGTGTACACAATTAACAGCAATCTACATCTCTTCAGTACGCTTCTAGAAAGATATTTATGAAAAAAAAGTGTTATTCTTAGACATCCACCAAAGGGTGACACATTTTACCCTGTGTAAGGTCAGCTTCACTGTGAGGATTTCAAGGATTACTGGGTGCCATCAAAGGGATCATGTTGATTAATCTGCTAGATTCTCAAACACAATCCATTCTGCAAGAAAGCACACACAAAAACCGTAAATAAATAATTCAAAAATATTCGTAAAACGTAACTTCCACGTCTTGTAATATCTTCGAGATGACGGGTGCATATTTTTCATGACATTTTGAAAGTTTAGAATTAGTTGTTTTATGCCATTCAGGAGTGCCCGTTTATTGACTCTGCAATGGAGATAGGGCATGTTGACCTTCCGAAAGGCGATGCTGACCAGGAAAACAGATTATGAGTTGGTAAAGACCTAGTTTATCTCGTTTTGATGAAATAACATTAGAAGAATTGTTACAACGTGTAAATGGAATAAAACAAACAACGTGTTTACTTGACCCACTTCCTGGGAAACTGATCAAGGAGCTCTTTGTATTATTAGGTCCATCAGTGCTAAATATTATAAACTTATCACTTTCCTCGGGCACTGTTCCCCTAGCATTCAAAAAAGCGGTTATGCATCCTCTCCTTAAAAGACCTAATCTTGATCCTGACCTCATGGTAAACTACCGACCGGTGTCTCATCTTCCCTTTATTTCAAAAATCCTCGAAAAAATTGTTGCGGAGCAGCTAAATGAACACTTAGCGTCTAACAATCCATGTGAAGCCTTTCAATCCGGTTTCAGGGCAAATCACTCTACAGAGACAGCCCTCGCTAAAATGACAAATTATATATTGCTAACGATGGATTCTGATGCGTCATCCATGTTGCTGCTCCTCGATCTTAGCGCTGCTTTCGATACCGTCGATCATAATATTTTATTAGAGCGTATCAAAACACGAATTGGTATGTCAAACTTAGCCCTGTCTTGGTTTAACTCTTATCTTACTGACAGGATGCAGTGCGTTTCCCATAACAATGTGACCTCGGACTATGTTAAGGTAACGTGTGGAGTTCCCCAGGGTTCGGTCCTTGGCCCTGCACTCTTCAGCATCTACATGCTGCCGCTAGGTGACATCATACGCAAATACGGTGTTAGCTTTCACTGTTATGCTGATGACACCCAACTCTACATGCCCCTAAAGCTGACCAACACGACGGATTGTAGTCAGCTGGAGGCGTGTCCTAATGAAATTAAACAATGGATGTCCGCTAACTTTTTGCAACTCAATGCCAAAAAAACGGAAACGCTGATTATCGGTCCTGCTTGACACCGACCTCTATTTAATAATACAACTTTAACATTTGACAACCAAACAATTAAACAAGGCGACTCGGTAAAGAATCTGGGTATTATCTTCGACCCAACTGTCTCCTTTGAGTCACACATTAAAAGCGTTACTAAAACGGCCTTCTTTCATCTCCGTAATATTGCTAAAATTTGCTCCATTTTGTCCACTAGCGACGCCGAGATCATTATCCATGCGTTTGTTACGTCTCGTCTCGATTACTGAACGTATTATTTTCAGGTCTCCCCATGTCTAGCATTAAAAGATTACAGTTGGTACAAAATGCGGCTGCTAGACTTTTGACAAGAGCAAGAAAGTTTGATCACATTACGCCTGTACTGGCTCACCTGCACTGGCTTCCTGTGCACTTAAGATGTGACTTTAAGGTTTTACTACTTACGTATAAAATACTACACGTTCTAGCTCCAGCCTATCTTGCCGACTGTATTGTACCATATGTCCCAGCAAGAAATCTGCGTTCAAAGGACTCCGACTTATTAGTGATTCCCAGAGTCCAAAAAAAGTCAGCGGGCTATAGAGCGTTTTCCGTTTGGGCTCCAGTACTCTGGAATGCCCTCCCGGTAACAGTTCGAGATGCTACCTCAGTAGAAGCATTTAAGTCTCACCTTAAAACTCATTTTTATACTCTAGCCTTTAAATAGACCCCCTTTTTAGACCAGTTGATCTGCCGTTTATAAATAATGATAAATGGGTTGTACTTGTATAGCGCTTTTCTACCTTCAAGGTACTCAAAGCGCTTTGACACTACTTCCACATTTACTAATTCACACACACATTCACACACTGATGGAGGGAGCTGCCATGCAAGGCGCTAACCAGCACCCATCAGCAGCTAGGGTAAAGTGTCTTGCTCAGGACACAACGGACGTGACGAGTTTGGTACTAGGTGGGGATTGAACCAGGGACCCTCGGGTTGCGCACGGCAACTCTTCCACTGTGCCACGCCGTCCCTTTTCTTTTCCGTTTTCTTTTCTTTTTCTCCTCTCTCCCATTCTCCCTTGTGGAGGGGGTCCGGTCCGGTGGCCATGGATGAAGTACCGGCTGTCCAGAGTTGGGACCCAGGATGGACCGCTCGTCCAGAGTTTGGACGCAGGATGGACCGCTCACCTGTGTATCGACTGGGGACATCTCTGCGCTGCTGATCCGCCTCCGCTTGGGATGGTTTCTTGTTGGCTCCACTATGGACGGGTCTCTCGCTACTATGTTGGATCCATTTTGGACTGGACTCTCACAGTTGTGTTTGATCCACTATGGATTGAACTTTCACAGTATCATGTTTGACACGCTCGTCATCCATTGCTTTCGGTCCCCTAGAGGAGGTGGGTTGCCCACATATGCGGTCCTCTCCAAGGTTTCTCATAGTCATCATTGTCACCGACGTCCCACTGGGTGTGAGTTTTCCTTGCCCTTATGTGGGCTCTACCAAGGATGTCGTTGTGGTTTATGTTGTGGTTTGTGCAGCCCTTCAAGACACTAGTGATTTAGGGCTATATAAATAAACATTGATTGATTGATCTTAACTTTTTAGCACTTTCTAAGGACAACTGACACAAGGCCATCAACATTCTCTATATCATTCGGGTGAATTCAACATCCTGTGGAGTACTTGTGTGATCACGAATTCCATTCACGTCCAAGTCCTATCCAACAAGCCTGAATGATGAACACATTGCTGCTACTGATTAGAACTGTGAGAGAAAATCATATTCCCTACATACTAGCATCCATGCATTAGCTACCTGTACAATCTAGAAAGGCATGGAATCAAATCCTTCTATGCAAAACTCTAAATGGTTATATTTTAAAGAGTTCCCAGAATATCCGAAGAACCAACGACAGCAGTCACAGAGGAGAGAGGCCACATCACATATTGGATCATCAATATTTCGTGTCACTCAAAGCACGTTTTCCCGATCGTTCTTGCATTCTTTTCCATCAGATTGCTTGTCAATAGAATGCAGCTCTGCCTTGGGGCTGACTGGCAGCTTTGATGCTGTGATCACCGGGTTCCTGCCTCGCACCTTCTGGTTCAAAACCCCCATCGACAAAGGACTCTCATTGTCTCCGTGATTGACTGTAGCAACAAACTGTGACATGGCGCTCAGGTAAGTTGCCTTTAAAGAATGTATTATGAGTCCATCATGAAAGGCAGATGAAAGCAGCCTTTGGAGATGCAGTCCACGAAAGGAAAATGTCAAGGAAGGTATTAAAGAAAGTAGACAAAAAAAAAAGGGGGGGGGGGTTGAAGACTGCTGTTGTTATTGTGTTTGATATGGCGCTTGACAAGGCAGAGAGTTTAGACATCCTTGTGCCGTACAAAGCAGACGAGAAGAGATTTCATTAAAATGCATGCTCACTCCGAGTCCACGCAGAGTGGCGGTCTGCTGAGGATTCATCATGGCCTCGCTGATAAAGACTCTTAGCAGCGGCAGAGGAGAACACGGATCGCTCGCTCGAGGTGAGATTGCCTCCGGAATGGACACTTGTTATGTCAAAACACACGACCCTGACGGATATTACCACAGCACTTACAGACAAGTTGGTCTGCCTGTCCGAGAATTGCATCCGTAGCTTCTCTACAAAGCGTTCAAGTGGCAATTTGGATGGCTAAGTATCTATTAAAGCTAAAACAGGCATATGTGTGACTGGGTGGAAATAAAATTCAGTTCTGACTGGAAACATTACTCAGTTGTTACACATATCTGGTTGTACAGAAGGATTGGACTCCCTTCGGCCTTTAGGAGTACCTTACATCTTGGTTGCATAGATCAAAGTACAGTGGTACCTCGGTTTTCATAAGTAATTTGTTCTGAAAAGCCAGACAAAGATTTATTTAAATGAAAAATAAAAACATTTTGGAATGATACAAGAGCAAAACTATTTAATTAAATTCTTCTATGAGCCACAATTCCAGAAACCTAAGGACTGGAAAGGTGGTAGACTTATTACACTATTATTCATATTTTGAGAACCAGAATCCTCTGTAGTGGGGAATTGTTTTTGTCTATTTCTTTCGTCAATGTTACAAATTTTACAATATAAAAGGCCTGGTAAGCAAAACACAAGTGTCCACTGTAGGTTAAAATGTAACGATCTACCAGTGTTTACACTGGTCTAAGTTCTTCTGTACAGCAGGAGCGCTATAGTATTTTTGGTGACTTTCTGTATTATTCTTTGTCACCTAAGTTTTGAATTGAACTCAGGGGCCGGAATGGTGTCATCGCCTGGCCGTTTTTACATGCTGTGCACGAGTGCATTTATTGGCAAACTTTTGCCATAAGTATTAAATCCAAAAACTGAATCATACAAAAGGCGGGGCTGGATTATGCTGACAATGTGTTTTTTTTTTTCAGAACAGTAAACTTTTCAAAGTTAACAACCCTGGTTGGTGTGAAAATGTCCTCTTTTAATGGCCAGTAGAAGATCAAAAAGGCTTGAATACAATCAATTCAGTTGGCTAAACATGTGTACCTAATAAAATGGCTGGTATACTGCAGTGCCAGACATGTCAATTAACATTGAGGGGCAATTAGTGCAAATGTGCAAAACACGAAGCAAGGGAAACAATGGCCTCAGATGGCAACGTTACATCTTTGTCCATCTTTTTCGTTAGTCTGTGAAGATTTTTACATGTGTTTACATTTAATCGTGTTTACATTGGAATAATACTAAGCATCACCTGATCTTAGAATTATAAAAGTTCAACCTGAAAGAAAAAAATGCAGTTTTCACATGCAATGTCTCATTAAATTTAAATCGGAACACAGTTGCGAGAACACAATGTTGCCCTTAATGTAAACAGTACGCTGCAGGTGAGGTTGAGCGTAAGCTGAATCAGCGAACATGTGCTTGGTTCCTAGCAATTAGTGTGATGACCCGTCCTTGGACAAAACACCATCCCGCCTACGTGCATCTGCAGAGTAAATTCCTCTCACACGCACGCAGACACACGCACCCACACATAAGCGCACACACACGCACACAAATGTACACAAACACGCTAAAAATCAGTCTAAAATAAAGCAAACACAATCTTCCATCCGTTTCTGATCCAATTTCCCAACAGGTTAACGACTCTTTTGCTTTTATCTTACAGATGAGAAAATGTTTTGGCAGTGCGGGGGGGTTTAGGGGCTGGTAGTTGTGTAGTGCCGGTGGTAGCGGCGGAGCGCCGGTGGTAGTGGCGTAGCGCCGGTGGTAGTGGCGTAGCGCCGGTGGTAGCGGCGGCGTTGACGATGAAGGTAGCAATTAGTGCTGCGCTAATGAACTGCCGCTCATTATCGGAGCATCAACGGGGCCCGTGCTAATTATGGCTAGCAGGACGGACTCGTCTCTGCCGCTGCTGAGAAAGGCCTCAAGGTCTCTTCAGAACCGCGACACATACGGATTGATCTGCCAGCAGCTACAGGTGCTCGTCGCCAACGTTAAAAACAGAACAGGAGTGCGAATACTGCCTTCACAAACACGCAAGTACACACAAACTGCAGAGGAAGACTCTTCAGAAAATGACACTTTCACAACTGATCTGTGAAAAAAATGTATAAACAGACCATTGGCTTAAAGACTGTCTTGCATGACAATAATTTGACACCGACCAAGGATTTTGTTACTGTCGTAAAGCACTTATGCCAGCCCCAACTGCTGTTTCTAATTACCGCTGGTGTGATTCCAAAAATTTCAATCAATTCTGGAAAATGACAATCGGTATTTTATTGACCTTAACATTTTTGATCCTGGAAGACGCATCATCTGTGGTCGTACTCTAATTTTTGCTCCAAAAGATCCAGCAAAGATCGAATCGTAGGAAAAACAAATACCTTAAATTCCAGACTATAAGCAACTACTTTTTTCCAATGCTTTGAATCCTGTGGCTTATAAACCCATGCGGCTAATTTGTTTTTTTTTCTTTCCATAAAGAAAATCGTTTTCATTAAACACATGCAAATACACTTAATTGGTGTGTTATTGCTTGTGCTACGGTGCCATTTTTTGGATGAGTTCGCTCACTACACATTCTGCTGGGTGAATGTCTACAAGTGTCTCTTGCTGTTTAAAGCTTTGAACGGGAAGAAGAGCATCTCTGTCTTCTAATAGTCCATAGCGTATCCAGTCTTACGGATGCTTCATTTATCACTCCAAGCTACGTTTGTAAGTTTTGCAGTATAACTAAAACAATTCTTACTTACTAAACGGTCCCATGTGTGATGTCTGTAGGAGTGTTTGTACGTGCTATTGTAACGTAATGAAGCTAGCATTAGCTAATATTTTAACAAATTTAAATTACGAGTGTCAGTATTAGTGTTACTCCCTTACAATGGCATTCTGTTTGTATAATTTCAGTTTCACAAATTCCTTAGTAAACTCGCCAAGACATCAGTGTGGAGTTAGATTCGAGTCTGATTCAAAAGCTCGCTTCCGCAGATAGTAGGTCCATGACATTGACTTTTGTTTAGTTTGATCAGCCATTTTATTGCCAAGTAACATATGTAATTAAACATTTATTAAATCCTTCTCTGTAGATAAGTTATATTAAAACATATACATATGTGGCTTATATTCATGTGTGGCTAATATATGGAAAAAATGTTTCTTCTCAAATGTAGTGGGTGCGACTTTTATACCGGTGCAATTTATAGATTTATAGTGGGATGTATCGATATACACAATATATCGCGGGTTTGTCTCTGTGTGATATAGAAAATAACTATATCGTGATATTCGAGTATACGTTCCCACACAGTTGCTTTTAGCTGTGGGCATTACACTTCACTCTTTGTTGTCTCTCCTTCTCACAGACAGCAAGCGCACCTTCTTACTTACGTCACATATGTATAAGCCCTCGCGGAGCAGAGAGGTAGTAGCATGGGTAACATTAGCTGTGATGCTAGCAGAGCCGTGCAAGTGGTAATACAAGAGAAAGAAGGTGCAAATCTGGTAACAAATTAGGGAAAAATTAATTCACAAGAAAAACAGCAGGGGGTCCATCGTCTGGCGGTGGTTTGGCTTCAAGTGGGAATATGTCGAACAAACAACCGTAATTTGTCAAGTGTGGGGCAAAAGCGTTGCTACAAAGAGTTGCAGTACTGCTAATATATAGCATCATTTGAAAAGTCACCTGCCAGAGAATGAAGAGTGCTTACTCTGCATCTCCATTTGGTGCCACGCGCCCACACCATCAAAATGCAGAGGAAAACATTTCCAGATCAACACCGTATGAAAATAATAGTCAACAACAAAAGGAGATAATGTCCGCAGTAACCTACAACATAGCGAAAGACGAACAGCAGCTCATTTTTATTTGACAGTTGTTGAAATATCTTGTGTGACATCATGCACAGAAGTGCTTTTTATTTGTTTTAAACTATTGGAAGGGTGTTCTGTACAAAAAGTGCAATTTAATTAAGTGTTGTTTTGATATGTCATCTTAGTGACGTCATGTAAAAAAGTGCACTAATAGCTTGTTTTAAAATGTCTCTGACAATCTTGCACTTTTTGTTTTGGAAATGACATGAATGTTTGTGCCACTGCTTAATAACTGTTTAATAAATACAGTTTTGGTCAATTGACTTAGTTGTTATTTCCTCATCTGCATGAAAGTTTAAAATGAACATATATTAATGCAGTATGAACAAGAATGTGTTAATATAGACACGTAGAATCATCATACTGCTGTGATGTTATGCATCAAGTGTTAATTCAAGGCAAAGGCAAAATATCGAGATATATATCGTGTATCGCGATATGGTGTAAAAATATCGAGATATTAGTAAAAGGCCATATCCTCCAGCCCTGGTCTTGCCCCACCTTACCTCTCTGAGCTGCTCCACCTCTATGCCCCCACCCGGTCCCTCAGGTCAGCTGATCAGCTGATCCTGGAGGTACCCAAATCAAAGCGCAAGCTCAGAGGGGACATAGCCTTTTCTGTTGGGGGTCCCAAACTCTGGAACGATATCCCTCTCCATGTGAGACAAGCCCCTTATTTGGCTACTTTTAAGACCCTTCTTAAAACCCATATCGTGTATCGTGATATGTCCTAAAAATATCGAGATATAAAAAAAAGGCCATATCGCCCAGCCCTATAAGAAATAATGTAAATGTAATTCATCTGTTCCAGACAACCAAAAATATGAACTCAAAACACATGTAGGAGGATCATTATAGCATTACAAGCAAAAAAAAACTGTGGAATACATATACTGTGAATGATGAATGAAATGGATAATTAATATTCAACATCTCTTTCAGGTGGAAAGGAAAAATGTGAGGAAGATCCATACGGATGCCACCTTTCTTTTTATATTCATCCATCCATCCACCCATCCTTCCATTTCCTACCGCTTGTCCCTTACGGGATCACGGGGAGTGCTGGAGCCTATCTCAGCTGCGTTCGGGAGGAAGGCAGGGTACACCCTGGACAAGTCACTACCTCATCACAGGGCCAACACAGATAGACAACATTCACACTCGCATTCATTCACTAGGGACCATTTAGTCAATAATATTTATTACCTTCTTTATCAAAGTGCCATGAGTCACAACTTTCTTTAGCCCAATAGTGGCTTATTTTGCAGTTGTACTCAATAAATAACACATTGAATTATTTGTTTGGGCAGTTGTGTTTGCTTCTACAGAAGTTAGCAAAATATACCGTAGATCTCCGGAGTATAGGACACAACATTTTCCACATTCTTCTAACCCTGCGCTTTATACAATTCTGAACTTGCTGAATGAGTCACGTTGGACTAATTAAATTCTTACATTAAATTAAATGCACTCACTCAATCATTCAGTCAGCCATATAGCATGTTATGAACTCACCCTCATGATGACAAAGAAACAATAAAATGCATACGATGCAGCTTTCGGGTTGAACCCATCGATAAAGGGAATAGAGTTGCTGCACAGAACGGAAATCTACTTTATCCAAAGGGTTTCGAAAGGCTGGATCGCTGAATGTGAAAAAGACGGCACAAGCTCAGAAGCCAATTTGCCTCAAGACAAACAAGGCTGAGAAAACATCGGACGAAGCTATTTTGAGTCTTTTCAACTCCGACACCGAAGAAGACTACTTCAGCGGTTTCAGAGTTTAGGAGGAGGATGAGGACGAAGATAGCGCTCAATGACTTTTCCGGTACTAATGGCTGCCGTGTTACAGGCACAGTCTGTTGTTAAATTTGTGGATGAACATAAGCACCTGTGTAAATATTTCATGTTTCAGTGTGCACACCTGTAGCTTATACAGTATGTACGGCCAATAGAGTGAATGTTAGGGCTGGGCGATATGGCCTTTTTTTAATATCACGATATTTTTAGGCCATATCGCGATATACATTTCAGGATTTTGCCGTAGCCTTGAATGAACAGCTGATGCATATAATCACAGCAGTATGATGATTCTATGTGTCCACATTAAAATATTCTTGTTCATACTGCATTATTATATGTTAATTTTAAACGTTCATGCACAGAGAGAAATCACAACTAAGTTAATTTACCAAAACTGTATTAAAGTCATTAGCAGGTGACTTTTCAAACGATGCTACATATTAACAGTAACGCTTGTGCCCCACACTTGACAAATTACGGTTGTTTGTTCAACATATTCCCGCTTGACGATGGACCCCGTGCTGTTTTTCTTGGAAATTAATTCTTCCTTTGTTACCAGATTCGCACCTTCTCTCTCTCGTATTATCCCTTGCACGGTTTCGCTAGCATCACAGCTAACGTTAACCAAGCTGCTACCTCTCTGCTGGGCGAGGGCGTATACGTATGTGACGTATGACGTGACAGTATGTGACGTATGTAAGTTTGTGCGCTCGCTGTCTGTGAGAAGGAGACACAAGGAGTGAGAAGAGCCTGTAGTGTAATGCCCGCAGCTAAAAGCAACTGCGTGACAACGTATACTCGAATATTACGAGTCATTTTCTATATTGCAGAGAGACATGTATCGATATATCGCCCAGCCCTAGTGTATGTACAAAATACAGTATGTCCAAAAATGTACACGATGTGGCTTTTATTTAGGCATACTCTTTAGCTCTTTAATTACATAAAAATGTAAATATACATTGGAAATGAAAGATTTTGTCCAGTAACAAACATATAAAAAAGCTGATTTTGGACTGATGAGGCCAAAGACAAAGAAACTGTATCATCTTCACTAAATTATTAAGTAGGTCTGGCCCATTTTAACTTGCATAGCCACAGAACGTGTGCACCGTCTCCAACACAGCAAGCGTTTTTTTTTCGTAGCTAACGCGGCCAGATATCCGGGCATCAAACGCTTGCTATGAGCCCGCCGCGGCACTCTGCTATCTATCAAGCAAAAGTTCTAACTGCATTAATGAAGAGACTAAAGGCGATTTAGGCAAACCACAGAGGAGCGCAAACACCAAAAAGACTCTCGGTGTCGAGCTGTAAGAAGCGACCTGGGTTTATAAAGTACCCCCTGCCCCCTCCCTCCACCCTTTCCTCCATAACTTAAGCAGAGATCAGTGGCTAACACTCTTAATCCCAAGGGGGTGCTTTCTGAGCTGTAATTTAAAAATAGCGTTTTAATAACACACCACTGCTACAGTACATTAATCTCAGAATTAATTATCCAGCCCACCCCCAGCCTATTTGCTTGAAAGAGACTCTTTGCCCGCTTTTCTTGTGTTTTAGCTCTATTTATTCCACGAGTGAGCGGATAAAGAGATGCTCGTCTGCCGCACGGCGCACTAATTAAGCTGCTGTACATTACCGCCGTGTGTATTAAAAATTAAAACCGGACGAGGAAGCGGCACAAATGGCCGGTGAGGTGTGAATTTCTTAAACGGCGCTCAATCTAGTGCCCACCACGCAACGTAAACAAAAATCAAATCAATTAAGGTGGTAAATGTGAGTGTAATCCAAAGATATTGTCGCAAAAGGCTTTGTTTACATTTTTACGCCGCAACATTTTTTTTAATCAAACGCCACTCGCAGCCATAGAAAATCAATTCCGCAGAGAAATTAAACAGCGCGATGTGACTGCGCGTGAGGCCTAAAGGCAGCGCAAATATTCAAAAACAATATTAAAGTGCAATAAATAAAATATGAACCTTCTTTGGCAATGTAACACCGGGGGCGTCAGGGGAAGTGGGCACTAAATGCAAGTTAATGAAACACACTGGCGTTTAAAGGCGCAGTAATCACCGCGTCAAAGGTGGCGCCGCTGAGCCCTCTGGTATAAGTTCCAACCTGACAAGAGATCAAGTCGAGCATTGACATTTATTATTTGTATATGAGGCGGCGTATTTATATTAAAAAGTACCTCGTTCTTGTCACCCCCCCACCCCCAATATCCCCACCCCTTCCCTGGTGATTGACTGACTGACTGACCTCTATTGTCACCGCACCAATGCTGACACTGATCTCCGTGCATGCATCATCACTTTGTATGTTCTCGGATGAATGGCGGCGGCGTGCGCGGGCTCCGCATGAGGCGCCTGCCCCCCGGGTCTGCGTATGGCAGATAACCTTTAAGAAGGTGCAGTTCACGCCTCCTGGCCCTCAGCACCTTCCTGCTATCGCGCCGCCGCATCGGGTTGCGCTTAAATCCGCAGAGTGGAGGCTCGCCACGCATGATTGATGTCGACTGGGGAGCGTTCGCTATCATGAGGTGTAATGTGGGAGATAGCGTGGAGTGTAAGATTGCGTTGGGGAGGAAATAGGAAAAGTGGTCGACGATCGCTTCCTGTTGTTGTGACCATAACCGAAAGAATCAAAGACGCTCACAAGATAGTTTTTATATGTGCGACAAAGCCATTCTTGACATTCCAAATAGGATTGATGGAAGCCAACCAGGACAATAAATGACACATTTCATAGCTGTCCGATTAAAGACCATGCAAGTCCAGAGATAGTTTTCTGTTAAAGGAGCAACAAGAAACAGTTTCATGTTGATGTATTTGGTAGAGATAATCACAGTTGGCTTAAGATGGTCAGAAGATACAATCTCTATAGAAGCACCCCCGCCAAGAAACCACATCCAAAACAGAAGTAAAGATCTTTCAGCAGCAACCACTGACTTACAACAATCAAGTTAAGTTCAGTGCTACCTCTGTTTACAGAAATTATGCACATTTGGGACTAGGGCTTGTCGATACATCGATATACTCGTTATATCACGGGTTTGTCTCTGTGCGATATAGAAAATGGCTATGTCGTGATATTTGAGTATACGTTCTCACGCAGTTGCTTTTAGCTGCGGGCATTAATTACACTCTATGCGTTTCCCACTCTTTCTTGTCTCTCCTCACGGAGACGTAAACCAAGCACACCTTCTTACACACGTCACGTGTGCAAGGTCACACGCGCCCGCGGAGCAGACAGGTAGCGACATGGTAACATTAGCTATGATGCTAACAGTGAGGTGCGGGAGAGAGAGAGAAGGTGTGAATCTGGTAACAAATGGATGAAGAATTATTCCCAAGAAAAACCGCACGGGATCCATCGTCCTGCGGTGGTTTAGCTTCAAGCGGGAATATGTTCAACATTTATGCGGCAAAAGCATTGCTACAAAAAGTAGCAGCACTGTTAATGTAGCATCATTTGAAAAGTCACCCACTAGAGAATGAAGAGTGCTTGAAACTCTGCATGTCAACATCTCCGTTCGGTGCCATACCAGCAAAAATGCCGAAGCAGCTATTTCCAGATCAACACTGTATGAAAAAAAAAGTCAACAACAGAAGGAGACAACGTCCGCAGGATCTTATTATGCAGCTCATTTTTATTTGACAGTTACTGAAATATCTTGTGTGACATCATGCACAAAAGTGCACTTTATTTGTGTTTAACTACTGTAGTGGCGTTCTGTACAAAAAGTGCACTTTAATTTAGTGTTGTTTTGATATGTCATCTTGGTGATATCATTCACAAAAGTGGACTTATAGCTTGCTTTTTGACAGTCTTGCACTTTGTTTTGGAAATGACATGAATGTTTGTGCCACTGCTGAAAAAACTGTTTAATAAACACAGTTTTGGTAAATTGACTTAGTTGTGATTTCCCTATCTGCATGAAAGTTTAAAAAAATTGCATATATTAATGCAATATGCAGAAGAATGTTTTGATGTAGACGCAGAATCATCATACTGGTGTGATTATATGCATCAACTGTTCATTCAAGGGTTAGGCAAAATATCGAGATATATATCGTGTATCGTGGCGTGGCCTAAAAATATCGAGATATTAAAAAAAGGCCCGATCACCCAACCCTATCAGGGATGCACAATACTTTCTGTCAAGCTCATGCTGATACAAATAGCTTCTAAATAGCTATGTCATTTAAGCGAGCAACGAGTAGTTGACGATAAAGATCGACAATAAAATTGGCTGTAACAAATGTATTTGTCAATAACAGATTGTGATGTCATCGCTCAAGTTTTTACATAGGGAAAAAAACATAGTTGTGTCAACGCGACCGGTGACAACGAGAGACAACAACAAAAATGACTGTGGCCACTGCAACAACGCCACAAGCAAAAACATTTCACTCGAAACACATCAAAAACATGACTAACGTGCTCAATTTGCAAAGGGTTTGCAAAGGCGCTTTCCGTGACAGTAGGTCTGTAAAGAGGAAGCATTTAAAGCAAAGGCATGTCGGACCCCTGGAGGATGTGGTCTGCGACTCTCATAAGTAAGATAGTTAGGTTGTTAGCTAGCAAACTACAGCTATCATTTTAGCCAGAGTCCGCCAGCTAAACTATGTCAATATACTGTACATTTATGCAGGTTTGTGGAATAAAGAACATTGCTTGGATGATGACTATTTTAATGATGTCATTATTGGTTATATTAATTTTGCAGTCCATAAAAAAAAATCAGTGGTACAATCGATGGCTTGCTACAGCCTGCTTTAAAATGGACAACAGTTTAACAGCTTAATGACCAGCACACTTCAAAAATACATAGTTCTGAATTTGTATTGTTTCTTTGATAAGTTAGCACATATCTCAATATGAATTTAGTTAGAGCCATTAAATAGGTGTCCACTTTTTAATCCAATTAGTCGACCGATCGCTACTTGTCAACTATTAAAATAGCCATTAGTTGCAGCCCCAATGTCAATAACAGATATTCTTTTTTAATGAAGATTTAAAGGGGACCTATGATGATTTTTGTTGTTTCTGACTTATAAATGTTACAATGTTGGATACTTGTGGTATCATGAGGTTCATGCATTTGTATTCATTTGAAAATACTCTCCTGCCAGTCTTTCTTTGCTTCGGATCTGCCTCCGCCCCCATACATTCTTGGTAGTAGCGTCATGTTTGTAGCCCAATCCAAGATCATTTCTTGATATAGTCTACTATTTGACATCAGCGAAACCATTAATAATATGTGTAATCTGTGCCAATACTACAGCGGACATAATGTGTTAAAGTGTAGTTAAAGTTAAAGTACCAATGATTGTCTCACACACACTAGGTGTGGTGAAATTTGTCCTCTGCATTTGACCCATCCCCTTGTTCACCCCCTGGGAGGTGAGGGGAGCAGTGGGCAGCATTGTGCACATCTGGAGGTAAGAAATATTTAAACAGTTATCTGCTTTAAAACAGTTTTCGTTCTACAATCTGATCGGCTTTGAGGACAAAAAAATTAGATCATGGTCAGAGGCTAAAAATGTTGATTGGGACATCCCTAAAACCCTTTTTGTCAAAGACTTTGCTACAACTTCTTAAAAAATAATGTTTCTCACTTCTTCATCAAAATGCTGGCACTCACAATTTTCTTTGGCCGAGTGGTGGGTTATTTTGCAAAATCAGGCACACAGACGCAGTCACCAATGCGTGGGATTCTTTATTTGAACACGAGTCTGTCGGATGGTACGCGATCAAACGGACTGATCTGGTACGTGTATTGTTTGGCCGTACGATAACCCGTAACTTTGTGGGTAAAATGTAAATAAAAGTATGGTTAAAGAAAACTAAGGTACAACAGCACAATGAGGACAAATCCAGGTAATGGCATGTAAACATGATCATAATGTGGACAAACCTGTTTTTTAAGGCCCACTAAGACTAGCTTCAACATCTCTGCCTGACATGTTGTAATTAGGCTTGATTGAGTTATGAAACATGCACCTTTGAAGCAAAGCAGGACAAAAAAAAGAAGACACACCTTTGTTATTTTAGCGACACGGCGCCACTCTGATTTTTATATCTGCGACATGACATCCTATTCACTTTGTTTATAGCCAAGCAGGTGGTCGTCACTTAATGTCATTTCATCAATCATCTTCTTTCCTTTTTTTGGGAGGTCGCTACTATTTTTCAAATGCAAAAAGAAGTTGCTAATTTTGCCAGTGCTCTTTCTAGACACTGCAGGTTTAATTGCTAATTGTTAACTGGGAATGAATGAATTTGCATATTAATTAGTTAGTCCATTTGCATTTTTAATTTGCTGCCTTCAAAGGGGGTGAGATAAAAGGTCGCACAATTCTGAATAATTTAAATAATTTATGCTCCATTGGTGAAAAGAAGCCGAACAGAGAAGTGTTCCATGGATATTAACCCCTGAGAGCTTTTACCGAATAAAGCACTCCAAAAATTGTTTTAACAAATCTAATTAAACGGAAAAAGGTCTGAACATACAGCCACCCGGAGCACCAGCAGCTCGAGTGTGTCCTCGGGACCAAAACAACGCTGGGGAGCGAGCGAGTGGCAGGGAGGACGCCACTTCCTGTCCTCCGTGCGGATATGAAGGCCCGCACAAGTCCTTTCATCAGTCAGATTGATCAAATATCCCTACAGGAATGCTGATGGAGTCGCCGCTTGCTAATCGCAATTCTCTCTGAAGTTAAGCTGCTCTCCGCTGTGTGTCACCCTTCATAAGCAATCAAAGACACGCACGAATGCTTGAAAGTTAGCCAGGACGAGTTGGAGCGAGGAAGAGTCGGCCTAATGAACCAAACAGCCTCTTCCTGAGAGTCAACACGTCGGACTCCATTGAAAAAAGTCCAACTTTTATATTTTTACCGTGCGCCAATCACTGATCTATCTCCCCCTCCCTTCTCTTGATCCCGGTCCCGAGCACTTTGTGCGTCTGTCTCATCTCCGGTGTCCTGGTGATCTTAATTACAGGCCCTAGGCCCCGAAGAGAGAAACCCATTAGAATCAGAACGCATCCAGCTTCCATTATGGGCTTGGCATTTGGTCTTTGTGCCCGTGCTCTTAAATTACACGTTGCCAATCGCGGTAGGCACAGGCGAGATAAAGATGAGGTGAAGGAGGGGAGGAGGGATGGGTGCGAACTTGCCAACAGAAACTCCTCCACCCCTTCTCTGCCCTCTTTATCGCCAGATAACTTATGTAAAGTAGCAGATGAAACCCATTCTCATTCTGATTGTCAGAATAAGCTTGCATTCCTTTGAGAACTTGATTGACCGTCTGAAAGGCTACAAATTAGGGGCCTGTGTGCCCCCCTCCCCCGGTCGCGGGATTTATTTGCGGCAGATTCACCCAGGCCCAAAATTAAGTGAACTCAGGCTGGGCTGAATGGGAGAGCTCTGATTGAATAATTGATTTCCTTTGTGCGGCCTGTGTTTAAGAGGGATAACTCGACATCCTTTGGCGTGTAATGATTGTAATTACTGCGATGGCTGGTCATGTCAAATATGACACAAGAAAGGACTGTTATTAACCTTTATTCTCCAAGAGGAGACAAAAAAAAACTCCCCAGCTATCCTCCAGTCTGTGTATTGCTTCCAGCTCCTCTGGCTGCCATAGGTTGGAATGCTTGGATGAACTCGCCCCCATCTCCTTGTGCCGGCCCGGGAAAGGTGGACGGCTAATTGAGTGTGCAGTCGCAGTCGGCGGCGTGTCAGTGACTCCGGCTACATATATAAAAGAAGAGACAGGGAGATGGAGCCATGTTCATCCTTCAGCGGATTAGCTCAGGTTGAGTCCACAAATACACACGTTTCTCCACTGACTAGTACACAACTTTGAGACACGAGCAGTGGCTCGGCTTATTGTTATAATTTAAGTTGTGAGCATACATTTCCGTTACGAGCCTCCCTATTGCTAGTTTGGGTCTTACTCGCTCGCTAGTATTAGCTTGTAGCTGGAGATCGACATAAATTTGTTTTTCTAACCATTGAAAGGAAAAAATTGCGTGTGAAGAACAGTGCTAAGTGGATATTCGTTGATGTGAAGAAATAAATCATCAACATGATGATTTTCCCATGAATTGATTAACGTGGACCCCGACTTAAACAAGTTGAAAAACTTATTCGGGTGTTACCATTTAGTGGTCAATTGTACGGAATATGTACTGTACTGTGAAATCTACTAACAAAAGTTTCAATCAATTAATCAAAACATGATCGACCACCTCCTCTCTGAGCTGCCACCTTACCGTGGTAGAGGAGTTTGCTTGTCCCAATGATCCTAAGAGCTATGTTGTCCAGGGGCTTTAAGCTCCCTGGTAGGGTCTCCCAAGGCAAACTGGTCCTAGGTGAGGGACCAGACAAAGAGAAGCTCGAAGACCTCTATGATGAACACGAACAAAGGACTCAGATTTTCCTCGCCCGGATGCGGGTCACTGGAGCCCCCCTCTGGAACCATGCCCGGAGATGGGGCAAGATGGCGAGCGCCTGGTAGCCGGGCCTGTTCCCATGGGGTCCGGCTGGGCACAGCCCGAAGAGGCAACGTGGGTCACCCATAGCAGGGGCCATAGAGGTCGGGTGCATTGCGAGCTGGGCAGCAGCCGAAGGCAGGGCACTTGGCGGTCCGATCCTCGGCTACAGAAGCTAGCTCTTGGGACATGGAACATCACCTCACAGGGGGGTAAGGAGCCTGAGCTAGTGCGCGAAGAAGAGAAATTCCGGCTGGATGTAGTCGGACTCACTTCGACGCACAGCAAGGGCTCTGGAACGACTTCTCTTGAGAGGAGCTGGACTCTCTTCCACTCTGGCGTTGCCGGCAGTGAGAGGCGACGGGCTGGGGTGGCAATTCTTGTTGCCCCCCGGCTCAAAGCCTGCACGTTGGAGTTCAACCCGGTGGACGAAAGGGTAGCCTCCCTCCGCCTTCGAGTGGGGAGACGGGTCCTGACTGTTGTTTGTGCTTATGGACCAAAAAACAGTTCAGAGTACCCACCATTTTTGGGTACACTCGAGAGAGTACTGGAAAGTGCTCCCCCGGGTGATTCCCTTGTTCTGCTGGGGAACTTCAATGCTCATGTTGGCAACGACAGTGAAACCTGGAGAGGCGTGATTGGGAAGAATGGCTGCCCGGATCTGAACCCGAGTGGTGTTTTGTTATTGGACTTTTGTGCTCGTCACAGTTTGTCCATAACAAACACCATGTTCAAACATAAGGGTGTCCATATGTGCACTTGGCATCAGGACACCCTAGGCCGCAGTTCCATGATCGACTTTGTAGTTGTGTCATCAGATTTACGGCCTCATGTTTTGGACACTAGGGTGCAGAGAAGGGCGGAGCTTTCTACCGATCACCACCTGGTGGTGAGTTGGCTGCGATGGTGGGGAAGGATGCCGGACAGACCTGGCAGGCGCAAACGCATTGTGAGGGTCTGCTGGGAACGTCTGGCAGAGTCTCCTGTCAGAGAGAGTTTCAATTCCCCCCTCCGGAAGAACTTTGAACATGTCACGAGGGAGGTGCTGGACAATGAGTCCGAGTGGACCATGTTCCGCACCTCTATTGTCGAGGCGGCCGATTGGAGCTGTGGCCGCAAGGTAGTTGGTGCCTGTCGGGGCGGTAATCCTAGAACCTGTTGGTGGACATCAGGGGTGAGGGATGTCGTCAAGCTGAAGAGGAAGTCCTATTGCATTCTTTTGGCTCATAGAATTTCGGAGGCAGTGGACAGGTACCGACGGGCCAAGCAGTGTGCAGCTTAAGCGGTCGCGGAGGCAAAAACTCGGACATGGGATGAGTTCGGGGAACCCATGGAAAACGTCTTCCGGACGGCTTCGAAGCGATTCTGGACCACCACCCGCCACCTCAGGAAGGGGAAGCAGTACACTGTCAACACAGTGTATGGTGCGGATGGTGATCTGCTGACCTCAACTGCGGATGTTGTGGATAGGTTGAAGGAATACTTCGAAGACCTCCTCAATCCCACCTACACGTCTTCCTATGAGGAAGCAATGCCTGGGGAATCTGTGGTGGACTCTCCTATTTCTGGGGCTGAGGTTGCTGAGGTATTTAAAAAGCTCCTCGCTAGCAAGGCCCCAGAGGTGGATGAGATCCGCCCGGAGTTCCTTAAGGCTCTGGATGCTATGGGGCTGTCTTGGTTGACAAGACTACAGCATCGCGTGGACATCGGGGGCGGTACCTCTGGATTGGCAGACGGGAGTGGTGGTCCCTCTCTTTAAGAAGGGGTACCGGAGGGTGTGTTCCAACTATCGTGGGATCACACTCCTCAGCCTCCCCGGTAAGGTTTATTCAGGTATACTGGAGAGGAGGCTACGCCGGATAGTCAAACTTTGGATTCAGGAGGAACAGTGGGGTTTTCATCCTGGTCGTGGAACTGTGGACCAGCTCTATACTCTCGGCAGGGTTCTTGAGGGTGCATGGGAGTTTGCCCAACCAGTCTACATGTGCTTTGTGGACTTCGAGAAGGCATTCGACCGTGTCCCTTGGGAAGTCCTGTGGAGAGTGCTCAGAGAGTATGGAGTATCGGACTGTCTTATTGTGGCGGTCCGCTCCCTGTACGATCAGTGTCAGAGCTTGGTCCGCATTGCCGGCAGTAAATCGGACACATTTCCAGTGAGGGTTGGACTCCGCCAAGGCTGCCCTTTGTCACCGATTCTGTTCATAACTTATATGGACAGAATTTCTAGGCGTAGTCAAGGCGTTGAGGGGTTCCGGTTTGGTGGCCGTGGGATTAGGTCTGCTTTTTGCAGATGATGTGGTCCTGATGGCTTCATCTGGCTGGGATCTTTAGCTCTCACTGGATCGGTTCGCAGCAGAGTGTGAAACGACCGGAATGAGAATCAGCACATCCGGGTTGGGGAGGAGACCATGCCCCAAGAGGAAGAGTTCAAGTACCTAGGAGTCTTGTTCACGAGTGGGGGAAGAGTGGATCGTGAGATCGACAGGCGGATCGGTGCGGCGTCTTTAGTAATGCAGATGTTGTACCGATCCGTTGTGGTGAAGAAGGAGCTGAGCCGGAAGGCAAAGCTCTCAATTTACCGGTCGATCTACGTTCCCATCCTCACCTATGGTCATGAGCTTTGGGTCATGACCGAAAGGATAAGATCACGGGTACAAGCGGCCGAAATGAGTTTCCTCCGCCGGGTGGCGGGGCTCTCCCTTAGAGATAGGGTGAGAAGCTCTGCCATCTGAGAGGAGCTCAAAGTAAAGCCACTGCTCCTTTACATTGAATAGCCAGATGAGGTGGCTCGGGCCAATGTGGTTAGGATGCCACCCGAACGCCTCCCTAGGGAGGTCTTTATGGCACGTCCAACCGGTAGGAGGCCACGGGAGAGACCCAGGACACGTTGGGAAGACTTCGTCTCCCGGCGGGCCTGGGAACGCCTCGGGATTCCCCGGGAAGAGCTGGACGAAGTGGCTGGGGAGAGGGAAGTCTGGGCTTCCCTGCTTAGGCTGCTGCCCCCGCGATCCGACCTCGGATAAGCGGAAGAAGATGGATGGATGATCGACCATGCAGCCGAGTTGGCGATGTAGTTGAAGCCTAACACTGCACCATACCGAGGTCGGAGTCAACTTTTGTGCCAGTTATCTAAAAATGTGTTGTTCTTTTGAAAAAGGCATGTTACATGTCTTCTGAGTGACAAGCTCTGTCAAGAACCAATTACCGTATTTTTCGGACCATAGGGCGCATCGGAATAAAAGGCGCAATAAAAGGTTTTTTTTTTTTTTTTTCTAAATGTACAACACCATCTTGTGGTCCACATACCATGTGATGGTGGTTCTTTGGTGAAAGTGTTGCATAGATCATATTTTACAGACCATTTTCAAGTAGCTTTCTGAGCGTCTCTTCAGGATGCGCTGTTTTGTGGGCGGTCTTACCGACGTGGCTCACCTTCGACAGTGTCTTCTCTCCGTCATTTTTGTTGTAACAGTGTAGCGTGCAAGCACTGGAGTGAAAATGGTGTCAAAAGAAGGAGCTAACTGTTTTAATGACATTCAGACTTTACTTAAATCAATAACGGAGCAGCATCTTCTCAACCGTGGCTCAATAATGCCACATCAACGCCGGAATGGTGTCCAGTGGAAAACTGTCCGACCGGAACCCTCTAGTAACTAAAGTTCCGTAGGTGAATTATGTAAACCCACTATAGATTTTAGTGCTTTGATAGCTAGTCTACTGACAGATCTAAGTAAAAATGTTACGCTACTTTAGACTTCAAATGGCAACAGCGGAATTTGAACGCCACATGAGAAGGTAGAGAAAAAGAAGAAGCTCATGACTACGTTGTCGGGACAGACTCCAATTGCACATTTTCAGGACTTGTGCAGATTCTAAATACAGATCAGCAGGTACCAGACAGTAAGAAAAAAAGTTGGTTTTGCATAATATTGCTAAACAAAATTTTAGGTAATATGCTAATAGGTGCCATTTTGCGGTCCTTATACATGCACCATAATAATACTTGTATGTTTAATGCGCCGACAATCCATCAAGCAATGCGCCATGTGTAATGTTCTTTATTCTCAATGGAACATTTAAAGTTTTGGTGTGGTTTACTGCCATCATATTGCAGTCTACACGTCTTATGTATGACTGCCATCCACTCTTCACACTTGATACCAAATAAAATGACATCAAGGTCGGTAAGCACAACCAGAATTATGCCGTACATTAGGTGCACTGGGTTATAAGGCGCCCTATAGATTTTTGAGAAAATGAAAGGATTTTAAGTGGGCCTTATAGTCCAAAAAATATGGTAGGCTTGTAAGTTGAGATATTACTGTATATAAAATATCTTATTAATATTGTAGTAATTTGATTTGTAGAATCATTTCAAGGGCCAATAACAAAAACGAGCTGCACACTATATGGCTGCACAATTAGTCAACATTGAGGTTTTATTTAGTGCGATAAATAACCGCAAGAGACTGGGGTTTCTATTATTTTCCTTCGTGGTCACTGGCATTTGAGTGGTAGACGTGTTTGCCAATCAGAATTGTTGAGCCTCCTCCTCATTTCAAACAGGGAAAAATAAGTTTTACTCTGTGCATTGCTCTCAACACCTGAGCGCGTTTATTCAACAGTAGAATGAACTGAAGGCAGTGAGCCCTCTTTTCAGTCATTCACATTCTTTGTCTCTGTGTCTATTGTCTCTCAGCCAGACCGCACAGACAGGACACACAGACAGAGAGCCTCAGGACTCACCAAAAATATGATTACAAATCCAAATGTCCCGTTGTGTTAGTATTTCATGTAAACACAAACAAGCGAGCAAGAATGAATTGATTAACGTGAACCCCGACTTAAACAAGTTGAAAAACTTATTCGGGTGTTACCATTTAGTGGTCAATTGTACGGAATATGTACTGTACTGTGCAATCTACTAATAAAAGCTTCAATCAATCAATCAATCAATGCTGTGATCGCGTGATGGCAAAAAATAAAAAGACAACTGGGAAAAAAATGCACTGTAATGTGTTCAATATTTAAGTTACATTTTTGCTTACAGAAATGAAAGTCCAATTATCGTTTTTTATCTATTTTTTTAAGGATAACAGTTATTTGCCTTCCAACTAAAATACATCCATCCATCCATCCATTTTCTACCACTTGTCCTTTTTTTGGGATCAAACGGGGGGTGCTGGAGCCTATCTCAGCTGCATTCGGGCGGTAGGCGGGGTACACCTTGGACAAGTCTCTACCTCATCACAGGGCCAACACAGATAGACAGACAACATTCACACTCACATTCACACACGAGGGCCAATTTAGTGTTGCCAATCAACCTATCCCCAGGTGCATGTCTTTGGAGGTGGGAGGAAGCTGGAGTACCCGGAGGGAACCCACGCAGTCACGGGGAGAACATGCAAACTCCACACAGAAAGATCCCGCACACAGAAGATTATATTCAGGACTACTCAGGACCTTGGTATTGTGAGGCACATGCACTAACCCTTGTTCCACCGGGCTGCCCCAACTGCAATACAATGCTGGACAATTTTACAATAGTGAGAAATAAAGGTTTATATTCTTTTAAATGGCTAATTGCATTATTTCATTGATGTAAATTGTGTTACACAATAAGAACAGGAAGTGAACCAGTGTGTTAGTAATTGCTCCGAATTGGAAAATGGGTAGGATTAAATAATCTTTGCTTCTTCCAACCTCCTTTTTGAAAAAGTAAAGAGAAACAAAAATATGTGGATTATATGATGTATCCGTATACATGTTCAACATAAACTTAAACCATGACAACAAACCACAACCAAAAAATTATGATTACATTATAAACACGGTCGGTTATTTATTCAGTTTAAGAGCGTGATGTAAGCAAAAGCTCTTAGTCTGTCTGCATTAAGCCAAATACTTGGTTTAAAGTAAATTATTGTATATTGTTCTACAGTGCGTCAGCTTGAGACAAAAATATGGTGATTGACAGTCTAAAAGTAACATGTCTTCCTTCACTCATTTTCTCAGTTTTATGCATGTATATGTATAAAATATAAAAATCGCTAAACAAATCGCAATCAGAGAGAAATATTGCAATTTGATTTTTTCCTCAAAATCGTGCATCCCTAACACACGTACATCAATAAATGTAAATTTTTTTATCTAACAATTCTGGAAAAATGAGGTAGTAGTTCTTGCCTGTGATCAGCAGAGGCGCTGTTGACTCAGTCTCAGGTAGTTAGCCGTCTAACAAAGAGAGTCATTTCCTTGTGTCTACCTGCAAACAAAGATCAAACAATAACACGGTTTGTCAATAAGGGTGGTTACTGTTTAAAAATATATTTCATTAAATCACAAATGATTTAACGATTTTAAATTGTCGTTATAAATCTATTGACAATTTAGTTTAGATTCAATTAAAATAAACAGTGTTTTAACGTCACACAATATTTAATATCGGAGCGTCTGGGCTTCTTTCAAAAATTAACCGACTAACCTGGCCAACTGTACGGTAGAAAAATATTTTTGTGTATTTACAGTAGAGCTGGGCAATATATAAAATGATATCACTTTTTTTTTTCCTTAGTCGATATATTACAATAAAAATCAAAACACTATTTTTATTATGTTTATACGTTAAGATGTTACAATATTACATTACAAGTGAAATGTGAACACATCAGAAGGTTGTTTTGGATTGAAATATGTATTCTTTGGTCAGGCGTTAAACACGACAGATGAACTGAAGAGCATGATACAACAGTTTCAGATAACAGGCTCCATGTACAGTATCTTACAGTGCCAAAATGTAGTTTATAAATGTAATTTTGCTTACGGCTCTTAAAAGAAGAACTGCACTTTTTTTTTAGACTTTTGCCTATCATTCACAATCCCAATGTAAAACAAGAACACATATTTTTCTTTCATAAAATATGGCAAGTACGAGGTGGCTTACAATGCAGCTAATGGGAGTACACACTTTGGCCCATAAGCCCTCCAAACAACATTAAAAAATAGCAAACAGTTCTCCATTTACACGACTGGAATATTCATCAAGTTATTAGAGATATTGGCATTATAAGCACTGGTGCTGACAAACTGTTTTAAGCAGTGCCGTGATCACAGAGAGCTAACTATCATGCATCTAATGAGTCAAGGAGCTTCTGCATCACCTCTGAGCTGGTGAAAGTTTGTGCTCAATTGGAAATCATGCTTCTCACCTGGATAGTAGAAAGCTGTGGCCACAAAACGATAAGTTGGTCAACTTTGACATTCAAATTAGACCCGGAGATGGCGAGAAAGACCTGAAAAGATGCTAGATTGCGACATCTTTTTTTTGTTTTCACCTGCGTGAGGATTATGAGTAAGACTTTCGATGACCAGAAATATATAAACATCCCATCAGTCAGCGTTCCAGTGAGAGCAGACACGAACAATACTGGTAAAGTCACACTTTACAGAAGGTCAGACATTATGGGAAAACAGGTGAAAATGGAGAAGGTATTCCGAACCTGGCAATAATTGTTAAGATATTTTTTTTGTTTTTTGTTCAGTAAACTTTGTACATGAGTGTCATATCAAGGAGTAAGTGTTAGGGTTTCCCTTACATACATGTAATTTACAACTTTTTTTTTTTTTTTTACATAAATTATATCCATTATAATAATTTAAGTAATATATTGTATCAATGGATACACTGTTTATACTGTAGTCTATTTACACACAGTTGGCCATAATTAGTTTGAAAAACATTTCAAATATGATAAAGATTTTCCTCTATGCTTTATTTTGAAAAAGGTGCATCTGAATCGCCTGTATAAAATAACCACTCATCCCATACCTCATAAACCCTGTAATGGGGTTGGCTCTCTACAAAAGTAAGGAGAGTAAAAGTGTTCAATTGATAGGTATTTCAAGTTAATTTATGCATATCTTGGAATTACTATTGGCAGCAATGTCTAACTTTACATCAGTGCGTCTTCGAATCTCCATTTGGACATCTGTGTGGAGTTTGAATGTTCTTCTTGTGTGCGTCTGTGGGTTTTCAGACTTCCTCCCTCACTTCAAAAACATCCATGTTACAGTAGGTTCATTGGAGATTGTACATTGTTTATTGGTATAACTATGAGTGTGAATGATTATTTGTCTATATGTGACCTGCGATTGGCCCTGCTAATTTTACTTAGATTGTTAATGAGCTGGTCCATTGTACGTTAGCATTAAGCTTGCGGCAAAAGAGCCAACCTTCAACCTGTACAATTACATTGCTTTTTTGAATTTATTCCGATTGTAATATTAATTTAACATTATTCATACATATGCATGTACTTAATGTGCATGTTGATGTACTTTCATGTCTGTGTTTAGTTTTACATTGACTTCGATAAACAACCTCAAGTTATTTCATACAGCTTGTGTTGCATTTTACAATAAGCAGCAACAATTGAAAAATAAAGCAAAAATATATAAAACAGATGTATGTTAAAACTAACAAATAATTTGTTTATATACATTATGTAGTATGAACACACACACACACGTTTTTGTTTGTTTTTGTTTTTGACAAAGAAAAGACTTTCTGGAGGAAAGTTATGTGGTCAGATTAAAAAAAAAATTAGCAATTTTTTTGGAGGAGAAAGGGTGAGGTCTTTAATCCCATGAACACCAATCCTGCCGTCAAGCATGGCGGTGGTAGTATTATTCAATAGGCCTATTTTGCTGCCAATGGATCTGATGCTTTAAATGGGGCAACGAAAAAGGAGGATTACCTCCAAATTCTTCAGGACAACCTAAAATCATCAGCCCAGAGGTTGGGTCTTGCTGTTCTAACAGGACAATGACCCCAAACACACGTCAGAAATGGTAAAGGAATGGCTAAATCGGGCTAGAATTAAGGTTTTTGAATTGCCTTCCTAAAGTCCTGATTTTAAAAAAAAAACATTGAGAGTATGTGGACAATGTTGAAGAAAAATTCCATGTCAGAAAACCAACAAATTTAGCTGAACTGCACCAATTCTGTCAAACTTGCCAAGGGACATGTAACCAAATATTAACAAGTATGTGCTCCAATCACTCTATCACCAAAAAAATATTTAAAACTCAAGAAACCCATGACATTAAGTTCTTTATAAGTGTATGTAAATTTTTGACCACGACTGTATATATACATATACACACACATATACAAAACATTTGTTTAGCCTTTTTTAAAGACAATATATGCATCTTTGCCTAATAAATTAATCATGGCGTCATATATATGACGACATCATATTGACCACGCACCGAGCCACGCCCCTCACCGCCATGTGTATTAGCAAGCTGAATTTACTTCACTATGATACATATTGATCCATTTTATCCCGCGGTTGCCATTATAGTGCATTTTCCATTAAGGACTTTCTTCTGATTGGTTAATTGTTTTCTGAAGTTATGAGTTACTGTGCTTTGGCTTATACTCAACGCCTGTATTAATAATCATTTCTATTTGGGGGAATGCAGTGGTCCTGATAAGGGAAATGAACATGAATTTGGACAAATCCACAGTGAGGTCCAGCCTAAGTCCTTTTAAGGGCCAATCATGATTCAGGTGATGTTCGGTTGTAAATAAGGTGGACAATTAGCCCAGCACGCCTCCCGAGTGCAGAAATGAAAACACAGGTTGTATGGAGTGGCTCGCCGTGGCGCTATTTGTGCTGCCTAATGACTTCCTAATTCCTCATCAGCCCATGAATATCCTCCACAGCAGGCAAACCAGGAGCGGTGGCAGGGTGCCATCTAGGAACAGGTGCTCCTCCGTGTCACGCTCAGGCTGTCCGTAGGCCTCAATTACGTCCTTTAGCGGGCGCATCACCGACGCGCCACTTTAGCGCTAACGTGAAACCGGCTAACGATTCATTAGTTGGAGCTCCTGGCAAAGTTACAGGAAGAACGGGACAACCTCAACCTTCACTTCTTGCCAAAGGTTTGCATGTTTATTTGTTGGTTTTTGCCTTTATTACGAGACATATTGTCACGACGTTAGTTGGCTAGTTAGCAGGATTACGGAAAAACTGTAAAACCTTTTTTACTGGAATCTTAATAGAGGGTTGTTATATTATCTGCTACAAAGGGGAAATATTTTTGTTTTTAAACTAATTGTAATATTGTGATATCAATGTCCTTCAAGCAGCAAGTCGCCTCCGAGTGTAACAGTTGTCGTGCTGCGCAGTCCAGCCACGCAAGCTCAAACCGGCAACCACAAAGGCCCCTTACTTGCAAGTTAAGTCAAGCAGCACTAGCCAGTGAGCTCAAAGCCAAAGGCTCTCAAGTGATTATCCAGCGCATCAGAAAGTTAGTTTTCCAAGACTTACTATCGCACAGCCAAACCAGCTGACATGTATCACACTAACTACAATAGGATAGGATAGGATAATATAGGATAGGTCTTTATTGTCATTGCACAAGTACAACACAATTTTGTTTTCAGCACAAACCCGTTCAAGATTAGACAAACACAGTGTACAGGGTTACAGAACAGGAATGCTGATAGGTCGCTAAAAGGTGCCCAGTAAAAGATGGGAAAAAGGTAAACGCTGGGGAAGGATGAGTAAAAAAATACAATCTAGACTGGGCTCCTGGGTGATGGAAGGATGGGATTTGCCTCGAGGGCATTGGATTTGGGGGTGGGGTATGTGCGTTTGGCGTATATTTTTGTGAATGTGTGTGTGTGTGTGTGTGTGTGTGTGTAGTAAGCCTGCCGCGTGTCTCTGTTCCGCGGCCTTGATGTCGTGCAGCCGATAAGTCCAAAGTCAACAACAGGTGTGTGTCCATTAGAGACAAGAAGGGAGTTTGTTGCGTGTTTGCCGCACTGTCCTTCAGGAGAGTCTCGTAGCCAGGGAAACAATCCAAGTTAGATTGTTTTGTAAACAAGTGAAAATAAAATTTGCTTTTCACTCCAAATTGTCTGTTACTGGTCCTCAAGATGCAGCAGTACAGACAGTCCGATGTGATCCAAAATCACATGAGTGTCCACAGTTCTTTCCGCATCCTCCAATCATTAATGGCAGCTTTGGGGTTCTTTAAAGACTGCCAGCAACTTCTAATTTGTCGACAAACCAGAGCAATGCTTACTCCAATCAGCAGATGTCCTGTTGTCATAATTCCGAATAGGCAGATATCTTCACATCCTCGACTGAAGGGTCGCCAGAAACGCGGCACTACTCCTTCTCCCAAGAGTCCGCCGCGTGTCCAGAAACAACCGCTCTGTCACGACAAGCAGGATCCCCCAAACTCAAGATTTTGTCAATTTCGTTGAGGCCAGTTAAACAGTTCCAATGTTTCGATTTGGAGAGTAGTGCAAAAAGAGGCAACATAAAAGTTAAGACAAGACAAAGAAGCAAGCAGGAGATAAGGGAAAGGAAAGGGGAGCGTCCACCCTCGATGAGTGCCAATGGAACCCGTATTGAAATGATAGATTTTTGTTTCACAATGTTTACCGTTTCCATTGTACCGTCCTGTCATCTTGCATGTTTGAGTTGTATCCAATCCACTTTATTTATGTAGCACATTTAAACAACAAAATGTTTCCAAAGTGCTGCACAACAATATTAAAAACAACATTCAAATACTATCCTGAGCTCCACCAATGACTGAATAAAAACAAAAAATAAAAATAAATAATAATAAAGTTAAAGTTAAAGTACCAATGATTGTCACAGACACTCTTGGTGTGAATAAATACATATAAAAACAATATAAAAACAATATAAAATAAATATGATTAAAAACGATTTTAAGGGTGAAACCAATTAAAACAGTAAATAGAAATCAAAATTTTAAAACACAGAGGGCAACAGAGTTGTAGAGTGTACGCTGACTGTGTTGTTTTGTCAGAGCGCACGCTGCTGATTGCAAAAACTAATATTTGACAAAAACAAGACTATTTTTAAGTGGCAGAAAGTATTTATTTTTTAATTTTTCCAATATAGCTTTGCAACCATATTGTTGAAAAGCAATTAGCTATACGAACCTATAGCGTTCAGGAGAGTGGAATTTTACCAGGGTTTCGCGCAGCGCTTTCTTGTTAAGGCGGTTGGTTGTTTACTATGATGAGTCACGATTGGTTAAGATTAGAGCAAAACATTAGGGACAGGCCAATCAGAGGCAAGATAGGGCAGGTCATGGAACCAAGAAGGGAAATCACAACAGACATCCCAAATGATGACGAGAGAGTCGGAGAAGAGAAGAGGAAATATTCAAGCGGGCGATTTATATATTTAAAAAAACTAGCGGAAGATGGATTCCTTAGTTTTTTCTTTTAGCGATGTAGACGACGTCCAGGAAACCCACAATGCGTCTACTTGGCCCTTTTGAACAAATCTCCAAATGTCTGGATAAAACATTCATTTGAGTCGTTTACATGTAAGCCCAAATCCAAACAGCTCTCAAGTTGCCGTGCCGGGCATATTTTGCATGAGAAATGCTGCTAAAAATGTATGCCGAAGTGAGGAAGATCATAGTCGCACAATTAAGTCAAGTCACTTACTTGGCGCTGACCAGAACCCAACATATTTGACAGTCCATTACATCATTGCTGGGAATTTTAAAAAGTGCCTGCCTGCAAATTTATTTTTAATTGCATGTTTTTATCACCCTGGTCCCTGATTACTTTAAAAATGATATGGTTAACATTATGAACAAAAAGGAAAAAAAAATATGATAATACCTTCTGGAGACGGCCTGTGTTTCCTAATCTTCAGTGTCTAGCTGAATTTTTTTAAGCTTATCATGACATGTTTAATACTTTTTTATTCTTTTTTTTTTTTTTTAAACTTGCATGCACTTATGTTCCTACCCTTGTAAAGCTGCTGGAAATGTGAATTTCTCTTAAAGACAAATAACGTACCTATTGATGTTCTTTCAGCATTTTCTCAAGCACAACTCAACTCAAGGTGCAATTCCAGCAAGAAAACATCAGTAGAAGAGGATGCAAAATAGAATACTGGAGGCTAACCTCAAGTTTTTGTGTTTTTTGAGCGCCGGTGTTCATAGCGGAGTTCATGTGCTGTGCTGCGAGCGTGAGGCGGACCCACACTTATGTGTTTACGATATGAATACTAATAATGTAGTGAATGATGTGTCTGCTCCAATCCAAAGAGGAGAAGCAAAGTCTCGGTTAAAACACCACATCCACATAGGCGAAAAAGCTCAATTACGCATGACGCTGGTGTGTATATTAAATGTCTGCGGCAAAAACTTGTACCACACGTAATGTACAGAATATTTTTCCACAGGTTCTAAATCAGAATTTCTACTTGCAATGGTATTTTGATAATTTCTTCAAAGTCTGCTCAAATATAACATGATTTGTGATGAAGATGCTACCAAAACGCATACTACCTCGTATGAAATTGCTTCCGATCTTCTGTAGGTGATGTCAGTAGGCCCTCCCAGAATTTGGAGCTCAGAATGGACGTCCAATAATATGCTGCAACTGGTTAGAAAAACAAACCTAAAATCACTACTTTGTCTAATTTGGGGGAACATTATTTTAATGTCCAGATCTATGAAATAACTGTCATTGTTGTCAGCGTTAGAAGAGCCCTTCATCCGTCCATATTACTACAATACAAGAATCATGGTCCAACATTATTTTCTAAATATTCAACTGTCATTTATCATACTATTATCATGTATCATCATGATGCATGTGTTCTATTACATAACTAAAATACAATTTAAAAAAACAACATGCAAGCGTTCTATAATTATCAGTTTCTTTGTAGCAATCATGTAATCAATTACCATGAATTGATTAACGTGGACCCCCACTTAAACAAGTTGAAAACGTATCCGGGTGTTACCATTTAGTGGTCAATTGCACAGAATATGTACTGTGATGTGGCCTATTCAGTGGCTTAGTGGTTAGAGTGTCCGCCCTGAGATCGGTAGTTTGTGAGTTCAAACCCCGGCCGAGTCATACCAAAGGCTAAAAAAACAGAACCCATTACATCCCTGTTTGGCACTCAGCATCAAGGGTTGGAATTGGGGTTTAAATCCCCAAAAATGATTCCCGGGCGTGGCCACTGCTGCTGCTCTATGCTCCCCTCACCTCCCACAGGGTGATCAAGGGTGATGGGTCAAATGCAGAGAATAATTTCACGACACCTAGCGTGTGTGTGACAATCATTAGTACTTTGACTTTAAACCGTAATGTTTCATTTTCATCATATATTTTTTGGATACAGTCAATATATAATGTGAACATGTATCATAACCTCCTCTCTGAGCTGCTACCTTACCGTGGTAGAGGAGTTTGCGTGTCCCAATGATCCTAGGAGCTATGTTGTCTGGGGGTTTTCATGCCCCCTGGTAGGGTCTCCCAAGACAAACAGGTCCTAGGTGAGTGATCAGACAAAGAGCAGCTCAAAGACTTCTATGGAATTACAACGAAATGAACCCAGATTTCCCTCGCCCGGACGTGGGTCACCGGGGCCCCGCTCTGGAGCCAGGCCCGGAGTTGGGGCACGATGGCGAGCGCCTGGTGGTCGGGCCTGTTCCCATGGGGCCCGGCCGGGCACAGCCCGAAGAGGCAACGTGGGTCATCCCTCCAATGGGCTCACCACTCATAGGAGGGGCCATAGAGGTCGGGTGCATTGTGAGCTGGGCGGCAGCCGAAGGCAGGGCACTTGGCGGTCCGATCCTCGGCTACAGAAGCTAGCTCTTGGGACGTGGAACGTCACCTCACTGGGGGGGAAGGAGCCTGAGCTAGTGCGCGAGGTAGAGAAGTTCCGGCTGGATATAGTCGGACTCACCTCGACGCACAGCAAGGGCTCTGGAACCAGTTCTCTCGAGAGGGACTGGACCCTCTTCCACTCTGGCGTTGCCGGCAGTGAGAGGCGACGGGCTGGGGTGGCAATTCTGGTTGCCCCCCGGCTCCAAGCCTGTACGTTTGAGTTCAACCCAGTGGACGAGAGGGTAGCTTCCCTTCGCCTTCGGGTGGGGGGACGGGTCCTGACTGTTGTTTGTGCTTACGCACCAAACAGCAGTTCAGAATACCCACCCTTTTTGGGTACACTCGAGGGAGTACTGGAAAGTGCTCCTCCGGGTGATTCCCTTGTCCTACTGGGAGACTTCAACGCTCATGTTGGCAACGACAGTGAAACCTGGAGAGGCGTGATTGGGAAGAATGGTCGCCCGGATCTAAACCCGAGTGGTGTTTTGTTATTGGACTTTTGTGCTCGTCACAGTTTGTCCATAACAAACACCATGTTCAAACATAAGGGTGTCCATATGTGCACTTGGCACCAGGACACCCTAGGCCGCAGTTCCATGATCGACTTTGTAGTTGTGTCATCGGATTTGCGGCCTTATGTTTTGGACACTCGGGTGAAGAGAGGGGCGCAGCTTTCTACCGATCACCACCTGGTGGTGAGTTGGCTGCGATGGTGGGGGAGGATGCCGGACAGACCTGGCAGGCCCAAGCGCATTGTGAGGGTCTGCTGGGAACGTCTGGCAGAGTCTCCTGTCAGAGAGAGTTTCAATTCACACCTCCGGGAGAACTTTGAACATGTCACGAGGGAGGTGCGGGACATTGAGTCCGAGTGGACCATGTTCCGAACCTCTATTGTCGAGGCGGCTGATTGGAGCTGTGGCCGCAAGGTTGTTGGTGCCTGTCGTGGCGGTAATCCCAGAACCCGTTGGTGGACACCAGCAGTGAGGGATGCCGTCAAGCTGAAGAAGGAGTCCTATCGGGTTCTTTTGGCTCATAGGACTCCGGAGGCAGTGGACGGGTACCGACGGGCCAAGCGGTGTGCAGCTTTAGCGGTCGCGGAGGCAAAAACTCGTACATGGGAAGAGTTCGGGGAAGCCATGGAAAACGACTTCCGGACGGCTTCGAAGCGATTCTGGACCACCATACGGCGCCTCAGGAAGGGGAAGCAGTGCACTATCAACACCGTGTATGGTGCGGATGGTGTTCTGCTGACTTCGACTGCGGATGTTGTGGATCGGTGGAGGGAATACTTCGAAGACCTCCTCAATCCCACCAACACGTCTTTCTTTGAGGAAGCGGTGCCTGGGGAATCTGTAGTGGACTCTCCTATTTCTGGGGCTGAGGTCACTGAGGTAGTTAAAAAGCTCCTCGGCGGCAAGGCCCCGGGGGTGGACGAGATCCGCCCGGAGTTCCTTAAGGCTCTGGATGCTGTGGGGCTGTCTTGGTTGACAAGACTCTGCAGCATCGCGTGGACATCGGGGGCGGTACCTCTGGATTGGCAGACCGGGGTGGTGGTCCCTCTCTTTAAGAAGGGGGACCGGAGGGTGTGTTCCAACTATCGTGGGATCACACTCCTCAGCCTTCCCGGTAAGGTTTATTCAGGTGTACTGGAGAGGAGGCTTCGCCGGATAGTCGAACCTCGGATTCAGGAGGAACAGTGTGGTTTTCGTCCTGGTCGAGGAACTGTGGACCAGCTCTATACTCTCGGCAGGGTTCTCGAGGGTGCATGGGAGTTTGCCCAACCAGTCTACATGTGCTTTGTGGACTTGGAGAAGGCATTCGACCGTGTCCCTCGGGAAGTCCTGTGGGGAGTGCTCAGAGAGTATGGGGTATCGGAATGTCTTATTGTGGCAGTCCGCTCCCTGTATGATCAGTGTCAGAGCTTGGTCCGCATTGCTGGCAGTAAGTCGGACACGTTTCCAGTGAAGGTTGGACTCCGCCAAGGCTGTCCTTTGTCACCGATTCTGTTCATAACTTTTATGGACAGAATTTCTAGGCGCAGTCAAGGCGTTGAGGGGTTCCGGTTTGGTGGCCACGGGATTAGGTCTCTGCTTTTTGCAGATGATGTAGTCCTGATGGCTTCATCTGGCCGGGATCTTCAGCTCTCACTGGATCGGTTCGCAGCAGAGTGTGAAGCGACCGGAATGAGAATCAGCACCTCCAAGTCCGAGTCCATGGTTCTCGCCCGGAAAAGGGTGGAGTGCCATCTCCGGGTTGGGGAGGAGACCCTGCCCCAAGTGGAGGAGTTCAAGTACCTAGGAGTCTTGTTCACGAGTGGGGGAAGAGTGGATCGAGAGATCGACAGGCGGATCGGTGCGGCGTCTTCAGTAATGCGGACGTTGTATCGATCCGTTGTGGTGAAGAAGGAGCTGAGCCGGAAGGCAAAGCTCTCAATTTACCGGTCGATCTACGTTCCCATCCTCACCTATGGTCATGAGCTTTGGGTCATGACCGAAAGGATAAGATCACGGGTACAAGCGGCCGAAATGAGTTTCCTCCGCCGGGTGGCGGGGCTCTCCCTTAGAGATAGGGTGAGAAGCTCTGCCATCCGGGAGGAGCTCAACGTAAAGCCGCTGCTCCTCCACATCGAGAGGAGCTAGATGAGGTGGTTCGGGCATCTGGTCAGGATGCCACCCGAACGCCTCCCTAGGGATGTGTTTAGGGCACGTCCAGCTGGTAGGAGGCCACGGGGAAGACCCAGGACACGTTGGAAAGACTATGTCTCCCGGCTGGCCTGGGAACGCCTCGGGATCCCCCGGGAAGAGCTAGACGAAGTGGCTGGTTATAGGGAAGTCTGGGCTTCCCTGCTTAGGCTGCTGCCCCCGCGACCCGACCTCGGATAAGCGGAAGATGATGGATGGATGGATGGATGGATGTATCATAACATGGAAATCTAAGAGAACGTGTTGTGAATGAGAATACTTGTGGACTGGGAATTTTTTTTATTTATTTCTATTTACATGCGCTCTGAATACGCACTTTTGATTGATTGATTGATTGAGAATTGTATTAGTAGATTGCACAGTACAGTACATATTCCGTACAATTGACCACTAAATAGTAACACCCGAATAAGTTTTTCAACTTGTTTAAGTCGGGGTCCACGTTAATCAATTCATGGTAAAAACGTAATGAATGATCCATCGAGCTGGATTTTAACCAGTGCCTTAAGGAACTCAGCATGAGCATTTACAGCCCTCCACTCTACCAACTGAGCTACCGAAACGGTTCAACACAAATACACGTACCGTTACAGACCTACTAACAGATCCAGTAGAAACTTTGAGAGAGCAGGATGAAACGACAAGGATATGAACACAAATAAATTTTTTTCCGATATATGATCAAAATATTCCCACACGGCGGAAATGATCACCGACGACGATAAATGACAAATGACCAACGACAGAAGTGCGGCGATTCTGTTGGCAGCAGCATTTTGTTGACAGATGCGCTTCCTTATAAACACAGTCTGGCGCGCAGGTGTCAGTGCGACAGTCCGCGTATCGGTCACGTGACCGAAACAGCTCATGATTGGTCACGTGACTTTCGAAAAACGGTACGCGCACCGACACGGGGTTTTGCTCTATGAGCTTGACGCATGTGCCGATGCATCACTAATAGATTGCACAGTACAGCGGTGATTTTCAACCTTTTTTGAGCCGCGGCACAGTTTTTACATTTACAAAATCCTGCGGCACACCACCAACCAAAATCACACAAAATGACACTCTAACACAGTACATATAGTTAATAATATAGTTTCTAAATGTATTTATACTCACCTAGTGTGAAACCTGGACCTGTTTCGTACAGTGCATAACAATAACATCCGGGTTTCGTTCTTTGACCCTACTTGTGAAGCCTTTGACGCGCCTGACCTTGGCTGCGGCTCCATCAGTGCAGACACCTGTGCAGTTTTCCCACGAAAGCCCACTTTTGTCAAAATATTCCGACGTGACCCGAAATATTTCCTCTCCTGTTGATTTTTCTGGCAGTGCCTTGCAAAATAGGAAGTTTTCTTTAATGGCTTCTCCATCCACAAAACACACGTTGGCCAAGAGCTGACAATGTCCACTAATAACCGTCGACTCATCAATTTGCAAGGCAAATTTCTTACAGATGCGCATCTTTTCCAAAACAACAGTTTTGATGTCTGCAGACATGTCATCAATACAGTACGTCTGGCAGTTGTGTTATCTGAGAGAGGCACTTTAGCGATGTATTATATAGTCAGGAAGTGTATATATAGCTTGAAGCAATTTGCAAAAATATTGCGCATTATACAAATTTGCAAAATACACTTGCGCATTTTGCAAATTGCTCACATTGGTATTGCGCGTACATCACGCACAGCTAACTCGATTGTCTTTACAGGTATTTATCGCCCTCTGCTGCCACCTACTGAAATAGAAGAGTTTTACATTATCTGCCTTTGGAAGACATGCACCTGGGGATAGGTTGATTGGCAACACTAAATTGGCCCTAGTGTGTGAATGTGAGTATGAATGTTGTCTGTCTATCTGTGTTGGCCCTGCGATGAGGTGGCGACTTGTCCAGGGTGTACCCCGCCTTCCGCCCGATTGTAGCTGAGATACAAAAGGGAATAAGCGGTAGAAAATGGATGGATGGATACATTGTCTGCCGCACTTTATTACAGCAGGCACCCGACAATGGTTAATTAGGAGACATTACATAATTTCCCACAGCACACCTGACGATCTCTCTTCGCACACTTGTTGAAAATCACTGCAGTACAGTACATATTCCCTACAATTGACCACTAAATGGTAACACCCGAATAGGTTTTTCAACTTTTTTAAGTCAGGGTCCACGTTAATCAATTCATGGTAACTTGTACTTACAAGGCAGTCGTCCAAATACCTGAAACATGTTCTTCAAGCTCCACTTATAGATTTTTAAGTTGGATATCAACTTAATGAACACCATACTACTGACTTAATGGGCGCATGGTCGCCATTCGTATCGTCCTATTTTTTTCATAAACCTCCTTCGCCGAGTCCATTATCACAGTTTGGGCGAGCGCCCCCTGGTGGCGCTGCGGGAATACTACTTGAATTACTGTAAATCAGGGTGTCCAAACTTTTTCTGCTGAGGGCCGCACACTGGAAACATAAATCACGCGGGGGGCATTTTGATAATTTTCATTTTCAAAACCAATACAATATACAGTTGTTGTTTTTTTTACCTGCAAAGGTCTCAGAAATAAGTCATATAATATATTGTTTTTAAACATAAATAACATAAATTGTAAATGAACAAATAATTTATATTAATATTTATACAAATATAATCTATCATCTTAATGTTTGTCTATTAATTTCAAGTAAATTAAAGAAAACCTAGTTTTTATGGCAAAAACACAAACTATTGCTATATTTAAGCCCCAAAAATATTTAAAGCGGAATAGTGGTTGTTAAGTAATACATCCATCCATTTTCTACCGCTTATTCCCTTTTTGGGGTCGCGGGGGGCGCTGGCGCCTATCTCAGCTACAATCGGGCGGAAGGCGGAGTACACCTTGGACCAGTCGCCACCTCATCGCAGGGCCAACACAGACAGACAGACAACATTCACACTCACATTCACATACTAGGGCCAATTTAGTGTTGCCAATCAACCTATCCCCAGGTGCATGTCTTTGGAGGTGGGAGGAAGCCGGAGTACCCGAAGGGAACCAATGCAGTCACAGGGAGAACATGCAAACTCTACACAGAAAGATCCCTAGACCCCCGCGACCCCAAAAGGGACAAGCGGTAGAACATGGATGGATGGATGGATTCCACCTCTATGCTCTTTATTTCCATCCACTTTTTTATATATATTTTTTGGATAGTATTTTAAGAATGTGCCGCGGGCCGTTAGAAATTTTGAAAAAATGCCCTCATTTTGGACATAAAACTTCCACATAAAAAAGTTGTTATGCAAAATGTTGTCATTTTAGTCAATCGGTTTTTCATATGGCCTTTAATGACAGCAGGTCCTTCATTCATGATCACGGGGAGTCCAGTCCATTGGGGGCCAGCAGAGGAGGTCCGATAGGAGTGGTCCACCCTGGAGTCCTAACTTAGTGAGTAAAACCTAATTTTTACATTTGCAAACCGTAGAAAAACAAGTGATTCTAGTAAAAGTCACATGAAATCACAGGCATTTTTAAACATTTTGCACGTTCATTTAGGAAATAAGTTGGAATCCATTTTTATTCCTTTTTTTCGCATTTTCTCTGAAGTCTAAGTACATTACTGTCAAATTGAGTAAAAAATTACTTTTTGTTTTTGCAAACCTTACCAAAGGTTTTTTTTCCCAGTAAAACACACAAAGATACATTTCTCCAGGCATTATTAAACATGTTGCATCTGTGGTTTTGGAGTTATGTTTCAAAAACTGTCACATTGAGTGTGACAGTATACAGTCATTATGAGTGAAACCTATTTTTTGTTTTTGTAAACCTTTCCAAAATACCTGATTCTGGTAAAACTCACATAAATTCGATATTACAGGCGTTTGTTCAGACAGAATTTATATTTTGTTTTGGATTTATGTTTATATAACGTTCATATTTAGTATGGCAGTTATACTGTTAATCGGCAGTTGCTGGCAGTCTTCAAAGTACTCCAAAGCTGCCACAAATGATTGGAGGATGCGGGAAGAACTGTGGATTACATCGGACTGTACACCCCGCAGTTTTTGAGGACTAGTCATAGACACTTTAGAGTGAAAAGCAAATTTTATTTTCACTCGCATACAAATCATTCTAACTTGGTTTGTTTCCCTGGCTTCGAGACTCTCCCGAAGGTCACTGCAGCGAAGACACAACAAACTCCCTTCTTGTATCTCATGGACACACACCTGTTGTTGTTGACTTTGGACCAGCGACTGCATAATACATCAAGGCCGCGGAACAGAGACACACTGCGGGCTTACACACACACACACACACACACATCCACAAAAAACTATACGCCACACATACAACCCCCCCCCAAACCAACGCCCTCGACGCAAATCCCATAGGGGTGATGAATGGATGGTCAGTGCCTGAAGAGCTGCGGCCTACCACCATGACCTTGAACTACCTTCCCTCTGTTGCTAGATATCTCGGGATGTATGTTGTAATATGTATATGTGCTTTGCTATGGAGGCTTTTTCCCACTCCAGACTGGGCCCCCTTCGGAGCCCAGTCTAGATTGTATTTTTTTACTCATCCTTCCCCAGCGTTTACCTTTATCCCATCTTTTACGGGGCGCCTTATGGCGACCCATCAGCGTGCTTGTTCTGTAACCCTGTACACTGTTTGTTTGTCTCATCTTGAACAGGTTTGTGCTGAAAACAAAGTTTTGTTGTACTTGTGCAATGACAGTAAAGACCTATCCTATCCTATTCTTATATTGTTATATTGCTAGCACTTCCTCCAGACTGGCATCTCTGGATTTAACAACTTCTAATTTCTTGTTCATTGTCCATTCCAACGCTTACTTTGTGGACACTTTTGCAGCTTGTGGAAACCTCCATAAAAGCCTCATCAGATTGATTGATTGACAGAAACTTTTAATAGTAGATTGCACAGTACAGTACATATTCTGTACAATCAACCACTAAATGGTAACACTTGAACAATTTTTTCAACTAGTTTAAGTCGGGGTCCACAGAGGAACGCTGGGTGATGTGTGGCCTCTAAAACACTCCGAAGTGTGTCAGATGTTGTGCGGCATGCTGTCACAATACTTCAGTAGGCCGTGGACCAGTCAGCCCATTAGCCTTGGCAAAGTGCCGGCTCCGGGGGGGGTAGGTTGGCAATGGTGGGGTGGGGGTCTCTGTCAGTCACTGCACCGCCCGTCATCAAGTCATTGTGCGGCCATCAATTGCGGGACGTAAGCATGTCGCCAGCAGATGGGGGCCTAGCAGGAGGACATGGGGGTGCAGTGCCCTGAGCCTCCACCCCAAACAGAGTGCAGGAGAGAGGGGGCCACTAGTGGCTAAACCTCCCTTCCCCTGGAAGAAGTCCTAATGTTGCCTGTGATTAATTAGACACCAACAACCGCGTGTAAACAGCGTCCACATTTTGTCTGCTGCTGCAGTCACCGGCTGCAAAGATGTTCTTTTGCACAGATAATGATATTCATAAAGAGACCACCTAGTGGGGGGGGCATTAAGGAGATATAGAAAAGGAATAAAAAAAAGTGCTCCGTGGCAACAACATACACGTGGCATCTTGGGAAATTCTGACCGGATTGGGATGCAAAGAGAGGGGAAGCTTTAAAGTAGGCCATGTTGTGTGCAGCAACACGGCGCTCTCCTCTGGCACAAACAGTTGATCAATTAAACATGAGAGGATTTAATCATCTAATGAAGACGGCTCCGAGGTTAAAGCAAATCTCAACCTCGACACCAATATGACACTTTTAGATAGCATTTACTCTCGCTAATGAGCGCCAAGGCAAGCGGTTTATTTATGAAAATGTGCTTTTACAAAGATAAGTATGCTCACTTTTCATTGACATTGTGCGGGTTTTTGCATCACTTTCCAGCGTTAAGGGCAGTGCCGTTCAACTGGCTGGCCGGGGGCTACATTCGGCACAGGGATGACTCTGTACGGCCCCCCGAGTTCAATTCAAAACTTGCAAGACAACATTTTTTGCTGTGAATTCCTAAAAACACTGTAGTGCTCCTGTTGTGTAAAGGAACAAACACATTGACACATCCTTGCATTGACTTTTGAACCTTGCTATAAAACCCTGGGATCCAAACTTGTGATTGACATAACGGATGTGTTCCTCCAGGCCAGGGGTCGGCAACCTGTACCACTCAAAGAGCCATTTTGACCCGTTTCACAAAATAAAGAAAATAATGGGAGCCACACAACTCTTTTGAAATTTAAAATGAAATAACACTGCATACAGAGGGTTTTTTTTTACTTTGTGCTATGTGTAAACCAGTGGTCTCAGACACGTGGCCCGCACCTAAATATGAAAATCTAATGATAGTGGGGCCCGCAAGTTTTATTTGAATGCCGTTTGACAGCATCACACTTTAAACCCTCCCCAATATTCCGAGAGACTACCGAATGTCAGATAAACTATTCTCACAAATGTTTACAGGATTTCCCTCGACCAACAATAATAAGGGCATCCTATGAAGGCGCTGCTTTTGGCGCCCTCTACAACACGTTCAATAAGCTTACCAGCCCAGTCACATGTCGTGTGAGGCGTCTGCAGAAACACGCAAACGATTGCAAGGCATACTTATTTAACAGCCATACAGGTCACACTGAGAGTGCCCGTTTAAACAACTTTATGACTGTTACTAATATGCGCCACACTGTGAACCCACACCAAACAAGAAAGACAAACACATTTAGTATTAATAATAATAATAATAATGGATTAGATTTATATCGCACTTTTCTATTGTTAGATACTCAAAGCGCTCACAGTGAAGTGGCAACCCATCATTTATTCACACCTGGTGGTGGTAAGCTACATCTGTAGCCACAGCTGCCCTGGGGTAGACTGACGGAAGCGTGGTTGCCAGTTTGCGCCCACGGCCCCTCCGACCACCACCAAACATTCATTCATCATTCATTCACCGGTGTGAGCGGCACCGGGGGCAAAGGATGAAGTGTCCTGCCCAAGGGCACAACGGCAGCGATTTGGATGGCAATACGTGGGAAGCGAACCTGCAACCCTCAGGTTTATGGCACGGCCGCTCTACCCACTACGCCATGCCGCCCCCATTTCAGGAAAACATTGGCACTGTAACACAACATAAACACAAAAGAACAAATACGGGGTTGCCCACATATGTGGTCCTCTCCATGGTTCTCATAGTCCTCATTGTCACCGACGTCCCACTGGGTGTGAGTTTTCCTTGCCCTTATGTGGGCCTACCAAGGATGTCGTAGTGGTTTGTGTTGTGGTTTGTGCAGTCCTTTGAGACACTAGTGATTTAGGGCTATATAAAAATGAACATTAATTGTCCATGTATCCCTACTCTTCTGGGTTGCATTATACACCCGTGCTAGCACCAAATCCCTCCACACCCTCCGTGCGTTGGTTGAGATGGGCGAGGTTGGTAGGGGGAGGGGTTTGGTGCTAGCAGGGGTGTATAATGCAGCCCAGAAGAGTTAGGAATGTATGGGATTCTGGGGATTTTTTCTTTTGTGTTTATGTTGTGTTACAGTGCGTGCCGATGTTCTCCCAAAATGTGTTTGTCATTCTTGTTCGGTGTGGGTTCACAGTGTGGCGCATAATAGTAAGAGTGTTAAAGTTGTTTATATTACAACCCTTAGTGTAACCTGTAAACCTCAGCCTTCCCGGTAAGGTTTATTCAGGTGTACTGGAGAGGAGGCTACGCCGGATAGTCGAACCTTGGATTCAGGAGGAACAGTGTGGTTTTCGTCCTGGTCGTGGAACTGTGGACCAGCTCTATACTCTCGGCAGGGTTCTTGAGGGTGCATTGGAGTTTGCCCAACCAGTCTACATGTGCTTTGTGGACTTGGAGAAGGCATTCGACCTTGTCCCTCGGGAAGTCCAGTGGGGAGTGCTAAGAGTGTATGGGGTATCGGACTGTCTTATTGTGGCGGTCCGCTCCCTGTACGATCAGTGCCAGAGCTTGGTCCGCATTGCCGGCAGTAAGTCGAACACACTTCCAGTGAGGGTTGGACTCCGCCAAGGCTGTCCTTTGTCACCGATTCTGTTCATAACTTTTATGGACAGAATTTCTAGGCGCAGTCAAGGCGTTGAGGGGTTCCGGTTTGGTGACCGCAGGATTAGGTCTCTGCTTTTTGCAGATGATGTGGTCCTGATGGCTTCATCTGACCGGGATCTTCAGTTCTCACTGGATCGGTTTGCAGCCGAGTGTGAAGCGACCGGAATGAGAATCAGCACCTCCAAGTCCGAGTCCATGGTTCTCGCCCGGAAAAGGGTGGAGTGCCATCTCCGGGTTGGGGAGGAGACCCTGCCCCAAGTGGAGGAGTTCAAGTACCTAGGAGTCTTGTTCACGAGTGAGGGAAGAGTGGATCGTGAGATCGACAGGCGGATCGGTGCGGCGTCTTCAGTAATGCGGACGTTGTACCGATCCGTTGTGGTGAAGAAGGAGCTGAGCCGGAAGGCAAAGCTCTCAATTTACCGGTTGATCTACGTTCCCACCCTCACCTATGGTCATGAGCTTTGGGTCATGACCGAAAGGATAAGATCACAGGTACAAGCGGCCGAAATGAGTTTCCTCCGCCGGGTGCCGGGGCTCTCCCTTAGAGATAGGGTGAGAAGCTCTGCCATCCGGGGGGAGCTCAAAGTAAAGCCGCTGCTCCTCCACATCGAGAGGAGCCAGATGAGGTGGTTCGGGCATCTGGTCAGGATGCCACCCGAACGCCTCCCTAGGGAGGTGTTTAGGGCACGTCCAATCGGTAGGAGGCCACAGGGAAGACCCAGGACACGTTGGGATCCCCCGGGAAGAGCTAGACGAAGTGGCTGGGGAAAGGGAAGTCTGGGTTTCCCTAATTAGGCTGTTGCCCCCGCGACCCGACCTCGGATAAGCGGAAGAAGATGGATGGATGGATGGATGGATGAATATAAATTACGATCAGTTAGCACGCAGATCGCGTGGTGTAACAGCGGGCGCAACGACATATTGTGGAGGAGGTTAAAGGTATTGCAATCACTGCACACCCTCAAAATTGAATTCCAGGTGAAAATTGGAGAATGTTGTCCCCAGGTGATTTCTGAGAGAGAGGCACTAAAATCCAGAAACCTACCAGAATAATCGTTGGGGTCAGCAATTTAGCAGCTGAACCAAATCAGAGTGATCAAAGAGCCGCATGCGGCTCCGGAGCCGCGGATAGCCGACCCTTGCTCTAGGCTCCCTGTATGCCCCCTCATTTTTACAAGTTACACATTTTTTGTTGTGTGATTTATGCAAGTAAGGTGTTGCTGTAGCTTTTTTTTTTTTGTTTTTTTAAAGCCTTCAGTTATGCTGCTCCCTGGTCATGGAATGACATCCAGAAAGATCTGAGGCTACCGGAATTGATCACTGTGGAGGGAAATGTAGCCAGTGTTACTTGTAGGAGCAAAAGTCACCGCCTCTGTCCATGGTGCTGAGGACAGAGCACCATCAGACGGGCGTGGCAGTGCTGACTGCGAGACACAGCTGGCAGGTGATTAGATTTCACAGTTGGTACGTGTTCATCTAATCATATGTTGTCTTTAAAAGTAAGCAGCTGGGAGCAGGAGGAAAGAGAGAATACGGACGTCACTGAAAAGTCACGTTTTGGGGAGAAAGATTTTGAAAAAAAACGACGTATATTAAAACCTTTGGTAAAAACTGCACGCTTGGTTCTTCAATCAATCAATCAATGTTTATTTATATAGCCCCAAATCACAAATGTCTCAAAGGACTGCACTACAACATCCTCGGAAGAACCCACAAAAGGGCAAGGAAAACTCACACCCAGTGGGCAGGTTGAATTCACATCCAGTGGGACGCCAGTGACAATGCTGACTATGAGAAACCTTGGAGAGGACCTCAGATGTGGGCAACCCCCCCCCTCTAGGGGACCGAAAGCAATGGATGTCGAGCGGGTCTAACATGATACTGTGAAAGTTCAATCCATAGTGGCTCCAAGACAGCAGCGAGAGTCCCGTCCACAGGAAACCATCTCAAGCGGATCAGCAGCGTAGAGATGTCCCCAACCGATACAGGCGAGCGGTCCACCCTGGGTCCCGACGAGCGGTCCATCCTGGGTCTCGAATCTGGACAGCCAGTACTTCATCCATGGTCATCGGACCGGACCCCCTCCACAAGGGAGGGGGGGACATAGGAGAAAGAAAAGAAGCGGCAGATCAACTGGTCTAAAAAGGAGGTCTATTTAAAGGCTAGAGTATACAGATGAGTTTTAAGGTGAGACTTAAATGCTTCTACTGAGGTAGCATCTCGAACTGTTACCGGGAGGGCATTCCAGAGTACTGGAGCCCGAACGGAAAACGCTCTATAGCCGGCAGACTTTTTTTGAGCTCTAGGAATCACTAATAAGCCGGAGTCTTTTGAACGCAGATTTCTTGCCGGGACATACGGTACAATACAATCGGCAAGATAGGCTGGAGCTAGACCGTGTAGTATTTTATACGTAAGTAGTAAAACCTTAAAGTCACATCTTAAGTGCACAGGAAGCCAGTGCAGGTGAGCCAGTACAGGCGTAATGTGATCAAACTTTCTTGTTCTTGTCAAAAGTCTAGCAGCCACATTTTGTACCAACTGTAATCTTTTAATGCTAGACATGGGGAGACCCGAAAATAATACGTTACAGTAATCGAGACGAGACGTAACAAACGCATGGATAGTGATCTCGGCGTCTTTAGTGGACAAAATGGAGCGAATTTTAGCGATATTACGGAGATGAAAGAAGGCCGTTTTAGTAACGCTTTTAATGTGTGACTCAAAGGAGAGTTGGGTCGAAGATAATACCCAGATTTTTTACAGAGTCACCTTGTTTTATTATTTGGTTGTCAAATGTTAAAGTTGTATTATTAAATAGAGGTCGGTGTCTAGCAGGACCGATAATCAGCATTTCCGTTTTTTTGGCATTAAGTTGCAAGAAGTTAGCGGACATCCATTGTTTAATTTCATTAAGACACGCTTCCAACTGACTACAGTCCGGCGTGTTGGTCAGCTTTAGGGGCATGTAGAGTTGGGTGTCATCAGCATAACAGTGAAAGCTAATACCGTATTTGCGTATGACGTCACCCAGCGGCAGCATGTAGATGCTGAAGAGTACAGGGCCAAGGACCGAACCCTGGGGAACTCCACACGTTACCTTAACATAGTCCGAGGTCACACTGTTATAGGAGACGCACTGCATCCTATCAGTAAGATAAGAGTTAAACCATGACAGGGCTGAGTCTGACATACCAATTCGTATTTTGATACGCTCTAATAAAATATTATGATCGACGGTATCGAAAGCAGCGCTAAGATCGAGGAGCAGCAACATGGATGACGCATCAGAGTCCATCGTTAGCAATAGATCATTAGTCAATTTTGCGAGGGCTGTCTCAGTCGAGTGATTTGCCCTGAAACCGGATTGAAAGGATTCACATAGATTGTTAAACGCTAAGTGCTCATTTAGCTGCTCTGCAACAATTTTTTTGAGGATTTTCGAAATAAAGGGAAGGTGAGACACCGGTCGGTAGTTTACCATGAGGTCAGGATCGAGGTTAGGTCTTTTAAGGAGAGGATGAATAACCGCTTTTTTGAATGCAACGGGAACAGTGCCCGAGGAAAGTGATAAGTTTATAATATTTAGCACTGATGGACCTAATAATACAAAAAGCTCCTTGATAAGTTTCCCAGGAAGTGGGTCAAGTAAACATGTTGTTTGTTTTATTCCATTTACACGTTGTAACAATCCTTCTAATGTTATTTCATCGAAACGAGAGAAACTATTTTGGATATTTGCAGTATCCGCCGTATATACAATCGTATCTGTGTTACTATAACCCCGTTGTAGCTGGGACGCATTGTCTTTAATCTCCTTTCTAATAAGTTCAATTTTCTTATTAAAGAACTTCATAAAGTCATCTGCCGAATGGGTGGAGCTACTGGAAGGAGTCCCTTGTTGGGTTAGCGATGCTACTGTACTAAACAAAAATTTTGGATCGTTTTTATTAATGCGGATGAGATTTGAGTAATAATTAGTTTTAGCTAAGGTAAGCATGCGTTTATAAGTTATTAAACTATCACTCCATGCTTGATGGTGCACCTCAAGTTTAGTCGTGCGCCATTTGCGTTCCAGCTTTCTACATAATAATTTCTGAGCTCTAGTTTCTTCAGTAAACCATGGCGTACGCCTTTTTGGAGCCTTTTTTAACTTCAGCGGTGCTATACTATCAATGGTTTCGCGCAGGGCGTCGTTAAAGTTGTTAGTGAGGTTATCAATAGAGCCCACATACTTTGGGAACGGTGCCATTACCGAGGGCAGTAGGTCAGCAAGAGTTGTCGTTGTGGCATCATTAATGTTGCGGCTGCTATAGCAGTTATTATTATTATTAGCTTGCCGAACATGAGTCTGAACTTCGAATTTTATAAGGTAATGATCGGACATTACTTTAGTACACGGGAGTATCATAACTTTGGAAACGGTGATACCTCTGACAAGCACTAGGTCTATCGTATTACCGCTGCGATGCGTCGGTTCACTTATTATTTGCGTAAGACCACAGCTATCAATTATAGTCTGGAGCGCCACGCACGTTGGGTCCAATGGGGTATTCATATGGATATTAAAGTCCCCCATTATAATTATATTATCGGCGTGCGTCACTAGATCAGCAACAAACTCTGAGAATTCACTAATAAAGTCCGAATAGGGCCCTGGGGGGCGGTAGATAACGGCCAGGCACAGAGGCAGAGGTGTGGCAGACTTCATAGAAAGCACCTCAAACGATTTATATTTATTATTTAAGTTAGGACTAAAGTTAAAGTTTTCGTTGTATATTAGTGCGACACCCCCTCCCCTTTTGAGGTGACGGGCAATATGCGCATTCGTATAATTAGGAGGGGATGCCTCATTTATCGCAAAAAAGTCGTCTGGTTTAAGCCAGGTTTCGCTAAGACCGATGACGTTAAGGTTGTTGTCTCTAATGACCTCATTGACTAATAACGTTTTGGGAGACAAAGATCTGATGTTTAGAAAGCCCATATTATAGGTAGTGGGCTGTTTTAAGGAGTTGTTGATAAAATTATCCGTAGTAGCAATATTGATAATGTTGCGTTTATTATGCGCAGTGTACTTAAAATAATTACGACCATATCTAGGAATTGATATGACGGGAATTTTCAGATTGTCTATTTGGCGCTGCGATAAACTGAACGCATCATAATTTGCCACCTCAGTAGAACGCATGTCTAACTCTGACGTAGTCATAGACACAGTAGAAAAAACATTTTGTGAGTTGTGTATTATTCTACGAAAATTGCTATGTGTACAGGGATCATCCAGCCTGGCGCTGGCTAGTTCTAACTTAACTGACGCCATACCCAGGCTAGCAGGCTCTGTAATTGCCTGTGACCGGGCTTGCGCTAGTGCACTTAGTCAAATGTGGCTCAATGCGAAGTCTATGTTCCGAGACAAGAGGATAGCGCCTTCCTGGTTAGGGTGAAGGCCGTCTCTCCTCAGCAAGCCAGGTTTGCCCCAGAAAGAGGGCCAATTATTAATAAACGTAAATCCCTGTTGTCTGCAGAAGCTATCCAGCCACTTGTTAAGAGAGACTAATCTGCTATATCTCTCATCATTGCCTCTCCCAGGCAGGGGGCCAGAGACAATTACTCGATGCCTGGACATCTTTCTGGCGAGATTACAAGCCCTGGCTATGTTTCTCTTTGTAATCTCTGATTGTCTCATCCTAACGTCATTGGAGCCAACGTGTATTACTATATTCGCATAACTAGTGATGCGGTTAGCCTGCCGTACGTGTTTACTAGACCTGTTGCGAGTTAGCTCCCTAAGATTAGCTTCAATGTCAGGTGCTCTGCCCCCGGGAATACACTTTATTGTGGCTAGTTTGCTAAGCTTTATGTTTCGGGTGATGGAGTCCCCTATGATTAAAGTGTGGTGCCCGGTAGACTGGGGTGTAGGACTAGCTAAAGGGCTAAATCTATTATGCGTCTCAACCGGTACACCGTAGCTTGTAGGCCGGTTAGGGCTGCTACAAGCTGGGCTAGTTAGCTCGCTACAGCTAACGCTAGCAGATGTGTCCGCAACATCTAAAGTTACGAAATTACACTGCTCTAACTGGCGGACACGGCTCTCTAGCAAAGCCAACCTATCCATGAGTAAAGTGCACGAAGCGCAGGAAGCCATACTCACAGAAACTTTCCGTCGCCGAGTGGAGTGCCAGCTGTCTTCGGGAAGTGGTGGTCACGGTGGCGGGGGAGAACCTTCCTTCAGACCGGCGCTGCCTTTCTCCGCTAGCCTCGTTAGTTTAGCAGCTAGCTAGCTGAGGGCGAAGTGGTGAGACAGAGATCGGGTGATTTGCAAGTTAAATTGAACTATTAAATATGTTCGATAAGTTGTAAATAAAGCTGCAAAACAGTTAAAATCACACAGATAGAACGATACTTAGCTTTTTTGCAACAAGAGCAGTCAGCGAGCAGTCATTCACGTTGACCCGATCCATCCAAAACAAACCAACTTGTGCCGTGTCTTGAGCTGAACTGCGAGGAAGCGACTTCCACAATCACTTTTTGGGGAGTTTAAGTTCATTTTAAAAGATCGAGAAACCAGTTCTCTTTGGCAATGTACTTGCTTTTAAATGGAATTATTACTTACTCTTTTTAAATTATGTTTGACCTGCTGTAGCATGACTGCTGTTGTTCGGTTGTATTTTGTTGTTGTAATTATTATTTTGACTTTGTTTGTGCAGCCCTCTTTGTCAGGTCGCTCTTGAAAATTTGATTTTAATCTCAACGTGTCTTCACCTGGTTAAATAAAGGAATCAATCAATCAATCAATGTTTACTTATATAGCCCTAAATCAATAGTGTCTCAAAGGGCTGCACAAACCACTACGACATCCTCGGTAGGCCCACATAAGGGCAAGGAAAACTCACACCCAGTGGGACATCGGTGACAATAATGACCCAGTGGGACGTCGGTGACAATGATGACTATGAGAACCTTGGAGAGGAGGAAAGCAATGGATGTCGAGCGGGTCTAACATGATACTGTGAGAGTTCAATCCATAATGGATCCAACACAGTCGCGAGAGTCCAGTCCAAAGCGGATCCACCACAGCAGCGAGAGTCCCGTTCACAGCGGAGCCAGCAGGAAACCATCCCAAGTGGAGGCGGATCAGCAGTGCAGAGATGTGCCCAGCCGATACACAGGCAAGCAGTAGATGGCCACCGGATCGGACCGGACCCCCTCCACAAGGGAGAGTGGGACATAGGAGAAAAAGAAAAGAAACGGCAGATCAACTGGTCTAAAAAGGTGAGTCTATTTAAAGGCTAGAGTATACAAATGAGTTTTAAGGTGAGACTTAAATGCTTCTACTGTGGTGGCATCTCAAACTTTTACCGGGAGGGCATTCCAGAGTACTGGAGCCCGAAATGAAAAAGCTCTATAGCCCGCAGACTTTTTTTGGGCTTTGGGAATCACTAATAAGCCGGAGTCCTTTGAACGCAGATTTCTTGCCGGGACATATGGTACAATACAATCGGCAAGACAGGATGGAGCTAGACCGTGTAGTATTTTATACGTAAGTAGTAAAACCTTAAAGTCACATCTTAAGTGCACAGGAAGCCAGTGCAGGTGAGCCAGTACAGGCGTAATGTGATCAAACTTTCTTGTTCTTGTCAAAAGTCTAGCAGCCGCATTTTGTACCAACTGTAATCTTTTAATGCTAGACATGGGGAGACCCGAAAATAATACGTTACAGTAATCGAGGCGAGACGTAACAAACGCATGGATAATGATCTCAGCGTCTTTAGTGGACAGAATAGAGCGAATTTTTGCGATATTACGGAGATGAAAGAAGGCCGTTTTAGTAACGCTTTTAATGTGTGCCTCAAAGGAGAGAGTTGGGTCGAAGATAATACCCAGATTCTTTACCGTGTCGCCTTGTTTAATTGTCAAATGTTAGAGTTGTATTATTAAATAGAGGTCGGTGTCTAGCAGGACCGATAATCAGCATTTCCGTTTTTTTGACGTTGAGTTGCAAAAAGTTAGCGGACATCCATTGTTTAATTTCATTAAGACACGCCTCCAGCTGACTACAATCCGGTGTGTTGGTAAGCTTTAGGGGCATGTAGAGTTGGGTGTCATCAGCATAACAGTGAAAGCTAACACCGTATTTGCGTATGATGTCACCTAGCGGCAGCAGGTAGGCGCTGAAGAGTGCAGGGCCAAGGACCGAACCCTGGGGAACTCCACACGTTGTTGTGATCCGGCTTCCGGATCACACATCTCTAGCATGTTTGTCTTTTTTTGTATTGTCCTACTATGTTTTGATCATGTTTTGGACTCTACCGATCCCGTTTGTTAGCGCACTTCCTTGTTTTGTATTGTCACCATGGCAACCTAAGTATGCCTCCTGCACGGACTCATTACGCACACCTGTTTTGAATTATTTGTGTTGTATTTAAGACCACCTGCTACCTTAGTTCCTCCTGGCTGTTTTGTTTGCTACTTGCAACACGCACGTTGGTTCTTATTTTTGTAATCACTATTGCTAAGTCTCGCCTTAGCTTTGCGTGCGCTCTGCACCTCTATTCCTGTACTCTGCTCTCGTTGCTAATTATTAGCATAGCTCTCCGTGCATTCGGCACGCCTTTTCTTTGCATTTTGTACCAGTATTATTTTTTGTTTTTGTATTAAATCTAATCTTACCTGCAACTCCTGCCTGTCCTGGTCCTCTTGCATCCCTGGGGTAGCAACACGCATCCATTATGCCTCGCCATCGTGTCAGAAAACAGCCAGCACAACGCCGCCTCGCAGTGGACCACCAAAAGTCTTCCCTTCGCCAAGCCGCGAAGACTTTTTCCCCGGACAGCAGCGCGCAGACAACAGCCCAGTACTCTTCCCTGAGGTTTGGAAGTTTTGTTTTTTCTCCATATTCCAACCACTCTTCCGACTGGGCTGTAAGGCCAGGGCATACCTCCGGCCCACCGGTCCATCACGGTGACGTCATTTCGTCAACGCCCCCTGGTGACTCAATACCACCCCCTGTCGATGATATTTTTTCTGAGGATTTTTATATTGTTGAGTCTTATTCTCAACCTGTTTCAAATATTGACTATGATTTTTTGGACTCTATAGACACAACTAAGTTCTATACAGATGTTATTTCTAGATGCAAACTAAGGCAACATGAGCTACCTACTTTTCTTCCTCCACCTCTTAAGCCCCGTTCCCCGCCCAAGTCTGGGTTTTTTTCTCCTTTTTCAAAAGGACATGTTGGTCAACTTAAAGGGGAGGAGTCTGCCCACCTCCAAACCTCACACCACCCTCCCTTAAGGTCAGTCCCTGACCATAGGGAACGGGTCTGGGATCCCCGTCTGGAGGGAGGGGCTAAGGCCTATAGCTTTGGTGGGGAAGTAGCTCAGATGCTAACTGTCAAACCGCAGCCTCCTATGAGGCCACCTCCACCGATATTCCGCTTAGCTCCTCCTAGTAGACCTCCTCCACCTGTGTTTCCCCCGGTCAAGCCACTAAGGCCACCTAGACCTCCTCCACCGACTTTTCGACTCGCTAGTCCACTACCTCCAGTGCGCCCTCCACCACCGGTGTTCAAGCCTAGTCCCAGTCCTGGTCCGACTTCTGGCCAACATTGTAGATCAACTCGTAGACTGAGTCGTAGTCCGGGTCCTTGCCCAAGTCCTTATAAAAGCACTAGTTTGATTGTAAGTACTGGTCCTCACACAAGTCCTTGCCCTAGTCCTAGTGTTAGTCTAAATCCTCATAGTAGTCCTAGTCCTCCTCTCTGCCAGTCTCTTAGTGCTCCTCGGCTGACGCCGACTCCTGCTCCTCGGCTGACGCCGACTCCTGCTCCTCGGCTGACGCCGACTCCTGCTCCTCGGCTGACGCCGACTCCTGCTCCTCGGCTGACGCCGACTCCTGCTCCTCGGCTGACGCCGACTCCTGCTCCTCGGCTGAAGCCGACACCTGCTCCTCGGCTGAAGCCGACACCTGCTCCCAGTCTGGTTCTCACACCAGCTCCCAGTCTGGTTCTCACACCAGCTCCCAGTCTGGTTCTCACACCAGCTCCCAGTCTGGTTCTCACACCAGCTCCCAGTCTGGTTCTCACACCAGCTCCCAGTCTGGTTCTCACACCAGCTCCCAGTCTGGTTCTCACACCAGCACAAACTCCCAGTCTGGTTCTCACACCAGCACAAACTCCCAGTCTGGTTCTCACACCAGCACAAACTCCCAGTCTGGTTCTCACACCAGCACAAACTCCAAGGCTGGAGCCCACTCCGGTACCAGCACCACGACAGGTACCGGTGCCAGCTCCGTGCCGCCAAGCACCGGTGCCAGCTCCGTGCCGCCAAGCACCGCCGACGACGGGGCTGGAGCCCACACCAGCGCCGACGACGGGGCTGGAGCCCACACCAGCGCCGACGACGGGGCTGGAGCCCACACCAGCGTCGACGACGGGGCTGGAGCCCACACCAGCTTCGACGACGGGGCTGGAGCCCACACCAGCGTCGACGACGGGGCTGGAGCCCACACCAGCGTCGACGACGGGGCTGGAGCCCACACCAGCACCACCGACGACTCCTGCGGCTCCCAGGCCGCCTCCGACGACTCCTGCGGCTCCCAGGCCGCCTCCGACGACTCCTGCGGCTCCCAGGCCGCCTCCGACGACTCCTGCGGCTCCCAGGCCGCCTCCGACGACTCCTGCGGCTCCCAGGCCGCCTCCGACGACTCCTGCGGCTCCCAGGCCGCCTCCGACGACTCCTGCGGCTCCCAGGCCGCCTCCGACGACTCCTGCGGCTGCAGCACCCGCATCATCCTCGCCAGCTGCACTCGGGCCTGCTTTGGCTGCAGTCCCCGCACCCTCGTCTGCTGCTTCCAAGCCTGCTGGGATTTCGGTGCTGAGGCGTCGTCCACCACGTCGACCACGGGCGTGGCCTCTGCGAGGTCATCCTCCTCGCCAGATACTCCCTCCTCCATGTCGGCCACGGATGTGGCCGTGCCCGGGTCGTCCGCCTCGCCGGGCACCTCATCCTGCGAGGCGGCCACTAATGTGGCCTTTTCGAGGTCGCCCGCCAAAACTTTTTCGGCAGCAGCGTTCCACCCGCCGCCGCCACATGATGTGTCCTCGGTGGATTCGGGGACATGCGATCTGGCGACCCTCCACCGTGGACTCCTTCCGCCCTCCCTTCGTTTGTGAACTTTCTGGTTTTGGGAGGGGGTTCTCTTTATTGCAGTTTTTTGGGGGCATCTGGGATCTGCCCCTTAAGGGGGGGGTAATGTTGTGATCCGGCTTCCGGATCACACATCTCTAGCATGTTTGTCTTTTTTTGTATTGTCCTACTATGTTTTGATCATGTTTTGGACTCTACCGATCCCGTTTGTTAGCGCACTTCCTTGTTTTGTATTGTCACCATGGCAACCTAAGTATGCCTCCTGCACGGACTCATTACGCACACCTGTTTTGAATTATTTGTGTTGTATTTAAGACCACCTGCTACCTTAGTTCCTCCTGGCTGTTTTGTTTGCTACTTGCAACACGCACGTTGGTTCTTATTTTTGTAATCACTATTGCTAAGTCTCGCCTTAGCTTTGCGTGCGCTCTGCACCTCTATTCCTGTACTCTGCTCTCGTTGCTAATTATTAGCATAGCTCTCCGTGCATTCGGCACGCCTTTTCTTTGCATTTTGTACCAGTATTATTTTTTGTTTTTGTATTAAATCTAATCTTACCTGCAACTCCTGCCTGTCCTGGTCCTCTTGCATCCCTGGGGTAGCAACACGCATCCATTATGCCTCGCCATCGTGTCACACGTTACCTTAACGTAGTCCGAGGTCACATTGTTATGGGAGACGCACTGCATCCTATCAGTAAGATAAGAGTTAAACCAAGACAGGGCTAAGTCTGACATACCAATTCGTGTTTTGATACGTTCTAATAAAATATTATGATCGACGGTATCGAAAGCAAGGAAATTGAGATGCAGTCGGTCATGTGTTCAGACTTCTTAGTTAAACTAGTGGTGTTCCTCAAGATTCTATTATAGGTCCTCCATTTTTCATCATTTGGGGTTTTCAACTGGTGGCGAGTTCAGTTTAAATAATTTGTGGGGGACTCACATCTCAAAAACACTTGAACGTCTGTCATCGAGATCTTTGACTAGCGTTTTTGCAGAATTTCCTTAAAAAACGCATATTGCTCCCCTTACTTTGACAAAATAAATACACCAAAATCAAATGTCTACTGTAGAGGACAAGGAATAATAGTGAATGGTGAATTCCTTAGCTTTCTGGAAATGTGGACCGCAATATCCCTGGTTTGGGGGTTTATTTCAGCTGCTGCAAATAACATGCATTAATGCGACAACTCCATGCATAAAGTGCCGTAACGCACCTTTATTATGTCCCTGACGCCAAAATTAAACAGAAATATAAATCATTTTAATCGTTTGTGATGGTAATCAAAGAGAGGCGTTGATTTGAGAGGTCAAACCTCCAGTGAAATGATCAAACGGTGACAAAACCTTGTAAGGATTAATATTTTTTGACACCACAGTGGTGAAAAATGAGCTCTGGGCTCCAGCAGGTGCAGGTAAACATCCTCCAGTATGACCTGCAGCTCATCAGTACAAGACTCCGCTGTCACCTTCCATCAATGCTGTCTCTGTGGTGCTGGAGGAAGGCCAGGCGAAAGGCTCTGCCGCCCCTTGGTGGTCACATGTGGTAACGCAGCCAGTTCAACTGCACACCTGACATAACACGTCAGTTTGAATTTTAATAAAAAGGGTTTAATATGGGCAATTATTTGAACCAAACTAATCCACAAATACAATTTGAAATGAATTTAAAAAAACAACAATGTTTGCAGATAAAACAGTATAAAAAAGTTTATATTATCAACAGTTGAAAACATAATAAATAAACAAGATTTAAATATATTAAATACATATATATATATATACATATACATTATATATATATATATATATATATACATATATATATATACATATACATATATACATATACATACATATATATATATACATATACATATATACATATACATACATATATATATATACATGTACATACATACATACATACATATATATATATATATATATATATATATATATCAAAACGAGAAAAAAAACATGTACAATAAGGAAACATCTTTTCCAGGGGGAATTATGTCTCTGGTTGATGTTCCCATTTAGTGTGTACAGTTAATACATATTTTAAACAACATAATAAAAAAACCAACAATTAGGTTAAAAAAGAAAATCTGAAGAACAAAAATTTGACGATTATGTTGTTAATGCAACAATATAAAGAAACATTTATAGCTCTAAAAAATAGACATTTAAATTTAAACAAAAAAAAACTAAATATATATATATATGTATACAAGTTTAGATAAGAAACATGTATTTTTGCTTCACTATTGGCAAAAAACAAAAAAAAAGTCATGAGAATATCATCTGAGCCATAATTATATATACATATACATATATACATATATATATATATGTATATATATATATATATATATATATATATATATATATATATATATTTGCCAATAGTGGGGCAGAAATACATGTTTCTAATTATCTAAACTTGTTTCTTTTAACAGTCTGATAAAAAAAACAAAAAACATGTGAAATAAGGAGACATATTTTCCAGTGGGAATTATGTCTCTGGTTGATGTTCCCATTTAATGTGTACAGTTAATACATATTTTTTTAAAACGTCTTAAGAACATGAACAAATGAGCAATAATTCTACTTGATTTATTTAATTTATTTTTTATTTATTTATCAAATTTTATTCTTGTTATTTATCTTATTTCATTTCAATGCAAAACTATAAAGAAACATTTATAATTCTAAAAATTAATAAAAATACACATTGAAATTTCAACAAAAAAATGTATTAAAGAAAAATATCTTACACAACAGTAAATAGGGCTCAGATAAGATTCTTTGTTTTTTTTTTTTGCCAATAATGGAGGATAAATACATGTTTCTAATTAATAAAAATTGTTTTTTACAGTCCGATAAAAAAAAAAAAAACCTTTTTCCAGTGAGAATGATGTCTGTGGTTGATGTTCCCATTTAATGTATATAGTTAAAGCACCTAAAACAAAACCGTATTTAAAAAAAACACACAAACTAGCAATAATTCGATTAATAAAGAAAATCTGAAGAATTTAAAAAAAAAAAGATTGATACTCATGATACTACTGTGTTATTGTATGTTAATACAACAGTATAAACAAACATATTTCTAACCCTAAAACTACACCTTTAAATTTAAACAAACAGTTACATTAAAAAAAGACAAATATCTTAAATAAGAATAATTGTAATAAATAATACATACTTTTCTGTGGCAATAGTAGAGCATAAATACATGTTTATAATTATGAAAAAATTGTTTAGTTTTTACAGTCGTTGACAGTTTACACCATATGTGAAACCGGATAAAAATGTATGAATATATATATATATATATATATATATATACACACATATATATATACACACACATATACATACATAAATATACATACATACATATACACATACACACACACATATATATATATATACATACATATACATACATTCATATACACATATACACACACACACATACACACACATATATATATGTATATAAAATGGCTAAATAATATTAGGATGTGAATTTTATAACAAAAAAGTTTAATTTGACTCCAATACTGGGGTGCATTTTCGATTCAAAATCAATTCTCAACTCGAAACCAATTTTATCAATTTATTATTTGGTATATAAATTATGAAAATAAACATTTTCAAAACGATCTACCAAAGCTCCTCCTTTGAATGGTGTACATGTGCCCTTATAAAGTCAGGAGTTGGCCACTGAAACCTATTTTTAAAAACAGATTTGAGTGTTTTGAATTAATTCAGTCTTCAAACAAAAATCATGATTCAGATACTCTTTTGTGCCCCCCCCCCCATTATAAAATCACGTCCAGCAAAAATTAAGAGTGTCAATGACTATGTAGTTTTTAAAATGATTACATATTTAATTATGTTTTAAACTATCAGCAATAGTAAATATACCAATATATACTTCCAAAACAATACTAAAAATATAAATAAATGACTGGCAAAAAGCATGCTCAACAATTAAAATCAGTTACAAGTTTAATGATATCCAGACGGGATATTATTTAGATTTAACTCAGGCTTACATGTATCCACACAAGTGGTTATTTGGAACATGTAACTGGTTTTGTCAAATTGCTTAAAGAGTAAAAGAAAAGTACAAATAAAAGATTTGTGGTGTTGCCTTCGACAAGCCATTTGATTGTGTGCAATTTACGCTTTTCATTCATTGAAAGCATTTTGAAGTTCCTTAATTGCCATT